>NW_026111809.1:0-52500 GCF_024679095.1 Eriocheir sinensis
AGGAAGGAAGATGGATGTTGATGAGCAGAGACGAAAGAGTTTGACCAGGCAGGGTGTCAGCATAGAAGCACAGTTTTTAAGGACAATAGGAGGCACTCCATCAGGTCCATAAGCCTTCTGAGAGCTGAGGCCAGAGAGGGCATTGAAAAAACATTATTTGGAAGAATCTTAATAACAGGCATAAAGGAATCAGATGGGGGATGAGTAGGAGGAATATGCCCAGAATCGTCAAGGGTGGAGTTCTTACAGAAAGTTGAGCGAAGAGTTCAGCCTTAGTGACAGATGAGACGGCAGTGCTGCCGTCAGGGTTAAGGAGAGGAGGGAAAGAGGAAGAAGTGAAATTGGAGGCGACATTTTTGGCTAGATGCCAGAAGTCACGGGAAGAATTAGAAGAAGCAAGCTGTTGACATTTTCTATTAATAAGAGAAGTTTTGGCAAGTCGGAGAATAGATTTGGCACGATTCCGGGCTGAAATGTAAAGGTCAAAGTTAATGGGAGTTCGAAGGCTCTGGAACCTTTTCTGAGCTGCCTCTCTATCTTTAATAGCACGAGAACAAACGAGATTAAACCAAGGCTTTTTAGCATGAGGAGTAGAGAAAGTACGTGGAATGTATGCCTCCATTCCAGAGACAATCACCTCTGTGATGCGCTGAGCACACACAGAGGGGTCTCTCCCCTGGAAGCAGTAATCATTCCACGGGAAATCGGAAAAGTACATCCTAAGGTCGTTCCACCGAGCTGAAGCAAAATGCCAGAAGCATCGCCTCTTCGGCGGGTCCAGAGGATGTACAGGAGCGATAGGACAGGATACAGAAATAAGGTTATGATCGGAGGAGCCCAACGGAGAGAACAGTTTGACAGAGTAAGCAGAGGGATTAGAGGTAAGGAAGAGGTCTAGAATGTTGGGCCTGTCTCCAAGACGGTCGGGAATACGAGTAGGGTGCTGAACCAACTGCTCTAGGTCGTTGAGGAGAGCAAAGTTGTAGGCTTGTCCACCAGGCTGGTCAGTGAAGGAGGATGAAAGCCAAAGCTGGTGGTGAACATTTAAATCTCCCAAGATGGAGATTTCAGCAAAGGGAGAGTGAGTCAAGATGTGGTCCACTTTAGAGTTCAAATAGTCAAAGAATTTTACATAGTTAGTAGAGTTAGGCGAGAGATAAACAGCACATATGTATTTAGTAATAGAATGACAATGAAGTCTTCGCCAGATGGTGGAAAATTCAGAAGTGTCAAGGTCGTGTGTACAAGAGCAAGTGATGTCGTTGCGCACGTAGGCGCAACATCCAGCTTTGGATTGCAATTTAGGATAGAGATAGTAGGAGGGAACAGTGTAGAGGTTGCTGTCAGTAGCTTCAGAAACCTGTGTTTCGGAGAGGAAGAGAAGGTGGGGTTTAGAGGAGGAGAGATGGTGTTCCACAGAATGAAAATTAGAACGAAGACCGCGAATGTTGCAGAAATTGATAAGGAGAAGGTTCGAGGAGTTATCAGGACACCTCTCGAGTCGGCAGCCAGAAGGGGAGTCCTCCCTGGGGGAATGTATGCCCCCCCCCCCCTGGCGGGGACTCCTAGGCGGTGTTTTCGTTAGCCATTTTGAATTTTGAATTTTGGGAAAAGGTGTGTGTGTTGTGTGAATGCAGTGTGGTGTAGAAAGAGAGAGGAACTGTCTTTTGAGAGCATGCTGAACTGCTCTCTGGTGTTGATGAGACAAAAGTGAAACGGTTAGTGAGGACATGGGAAGGGTCTTTGAAGGGCTTCAGCACCCTCCTCGCTTCCCATATATCCTCACCGGGAGTAGCTCACGCCCGTTCGGTAGGTGTCTTTCTATCTACTCCTACTACCTACTTCTGTGTGTGTGTGTGTGTGTGTGTGTGTGTGTGTGTGTGTGTTTGTATGTGGTTGTGTATATGTGTGTGTGTGTGTGTGTGTGTGTGTGTGTGTGTGTAAGTAAGTAAGTAAGTAAGTAAGTAAGTAAGTTTATTGCCATAATACAAAGTCACTTATATATTTACAAAGTCAGATATTGAGGCACAGTCTGCTAAGCCGAAGCTTCCTACAGACTGGGATGAACTAATATATGATAAATTTATTGTAGGCATACTGTATCAGCATATATCCACAAAAAAAATGTACTTAGGCATTCATAGATTTGCATTCACATGCACACATACTCATAAACGCACACAAACATACATATACATTCACACATACATACATATACATACATACATATACACATACACACACACACATACATACATATATATACATATACATACATAAAACAAACACACATGCACATGTACATATCTATATATCAAACCTTTTACTATACACCAAATATATAGAAATTCTCATTCATTCTGACAATTAATTAAATGATTTTTTCTTTTCTTTTTGAATGTCGAAAGATTACAGGTTAACATAAGATTTTTTAAATGCGTTGGCATTGAGTTCCATATTCGTGAACCAAGACAGGCAATGCTATAATTATAGACAGATGTATTAAATCGCGGGACATGAAGATTTGTACTATTTTCTCTTGTTACTCTTTGTCGATCTATTAATGAGAAGATTAAAGAGTCTGTTTCCTTAATGGTTTTAAATATCAATAACAGCAAAAAATATTTGTGAATTGAGCCGATATTCAACAAATTATGTTTAGGAAATATCTCTGAAGTTGAGCTGAATTTTCTAATGAAAAATATACATCTGAATACCTTTTTCTGTGCTACTTCTAATTTATTTAGAAAAGAAGGTCAAGTACAGCCCCACACAGAAATGCAATAATGGAGGAAGGGATAGGCGAGCTTGTAGTAGATGCTTAACATGGCTTCAGGTGTTAGTTGTTTTCTTACTTTATACAATATACCACAAGTCCTGGAAAGTTTTAAACAAACTTCCTTTATGTGATGGCTCCAACCTAGATGTTCATCTATATGTACGCCAAGAAATTTAGTGTGCTCCACTCGCTCTATCCGTTCCCCATCAAGCACCACTGGAGGCAGAGGCTGATGAACCGATCGGTTCTGAAATAATATAAAATTAGTTTTGCTGACATTCAATTTTAGCCCATTATTTTTAATACACTGATGTACATGACTGAAGTCATTGTTCAAACTTGTGTACAAATTATTAAGTTTTTATTTATCATTAAAAGAGTTGTATCATCTGCGTAGATTGTGAATTTAAATTTAGAGCTGGAATAGACTATATCATTTACATAGATTAAAAAGAGAAGAGGACCTAAAACAGAACCCTGTGGAACCCCTGAGCAAATGTTTTTATTGGCTGAGTATTCATCATTACAATAAACAGTTTGTGTGTGTGTGTGTGTGTGTGTGTGTGTGTGTGTGTGTGTGTGTGTGTGTGTGTGTGTGTGTGTGTGTGTGTGTGTGTGTGTGTGTGTGTGTGTGTGTGTGTGTGTGTGTGTGTGTGTGTGTGTGTGTGTGTGTGTGTGTGTGTGTGTGTGTGTGTGTGTGTGTGTGTGTGTTTTCCGGCCTTCCGTTTCGTCACTATGCGGACAATGATTCCTCGAAGATAATCTTACAGCGACAGTAAGGCTTTACGCATTCTGACCGGTTTTCCTTTACCCTTTTCCTTCTCTTCTCTCTTTTCTATTATCTGTTTATTATTTTCTTTCTATTTCTTCCGTCATTTTTTTTCTTTTTTGCATTGCTTTATATTCCAGTGCTCGTTTTTACTTCTCTTTTCTCTCCTTTTCTTCTCCTCCTCCTCCTCCTCCTCTTCTTCTTTTCTTCTTCTTCTTCTTCTTTTCTTCTTTTTCCTCATCTTCTTCTTCTTCTTCTCCCTTCTGTTTCACCGTCTTTGCCCTTCTCCTTCCTTTCAATTTGTTTTTCTGTTAGTCTTTTCTTTTTCGATTTCTTTTATCTTCGCTTCCGCGTCACTCGTTTGTGTATTCTTTTTATTCCTTGTTTTGTCTTTTCTTCCCATCTTCCCAGTTATCCCTCTGTCTGTCTGTCTGTGTCACTATCCGTCCGTCCGTCTGTCTCTGTCACTCATTTCCCTTTCCTCCCTCTTTTTCCTTTTTAATGTTTCTCTTTCATTTTTCTTCTTCCTATGCCTTTGTTAACTGGCGTACAAATATTTTTTCTTTTTCGTCGTCTTCATA
Source organism: Eriocheir sinensis (assembly GCF_024679095.1). Classification (NCBI taxonomy): domain Eukaryota; kingdom Metazoa; phylum Arthropoda; class Malacostraca; order Decapoda; family Varunidae; genus Eriocheir; species Eriocheir sinensis. The sequence continues at coordinate 4,130 of NW_026111809.1, forward strand.
TTTTTTTTTTCATATATTTTTTGAATCTTCTCTTATTCTTTCTCTTCTCATTGTTTGTTTTCCCTTTTCAACTCCTCTTTCCTTTGATTGCCTCTCTCTCTCTCTCTCTCTCTCTCTCTCTCTCTCTCTCTCTCTCTCTCTCTCTCTCTCTCTCTCTCTCTCTCTCTCTCTCTCTCTCTCTCTCTCTCTCTCTCTCTCTCTCTCTCTCTCTCTCTCTCTCTCTCTCTCTCTCTCTCCTGCTTCCTTATCTTTCCCCTCCATTCGTCACCCTCCGTCCTACATTCCCATTTTTCCTCTACTCTTATGTCTCCCTTCCTCTCCATTCTCTTCTTCCCACACGCATACTTCCTTTTCTTACTTATCTTTCCTTTCTTTTCCTCTGTTTTTCCTTTTTTCCATCTACTCTCTTCCTTCTTTATCTTATTTCCTACTGTTTGCCATACCCTTGCTTTCTCTCTCTTACACTCTCCCCTTTCTTATTTTTCCCCCTTACTATTTTTCTCTCCCTTCTTTTTATTTCCGTCTCATGTCCTTACCTTTTTTTTTGTTTTTCGTCCGTTCCATTTTTTTCCTTTTATTTTTAACTCGTATTATTTTTTTTCGACTCAGTTTCTTTATCTTTCTTCCTCTCCCCGTTCTAATTTATTGGTGTAGTTTCTTCCTTCATTCTTTCCATATTTTCTTCTTTCCATCTTTGTTTTCTTCTTTCTTTTTCTCCCTCCTTTCTCATGTCACTCCCTCTCGCTTTCCAAAACTAACCCCTTTGTCTATATATTATTCCTTATCCCCAAGTCATGTCTCCTGCTCCTCTCCCTTCCTTCCTTCTCTTCCTCCTTCGTATCATCGTCCTGTCTTCGGTATTTTCCACACATTTACCCTTCCTCGTTTTCTCCACCAACTCTCGTTCCTCCAGATATTCCCTCTTTTCCTTTTTTTTCTTGTACTATTTTTCCTCCCGCTTCATCATCTCTCCTTTTCCTTTTTATCTGCCACCTCCTCCTCCTCCTCCTCCTCCTCCTCCTCCTCCTCCTCCTCTTCCTCCTTCTCCTCCTCCTCCTCCTTCCTTCCTTCCCTTGAACCTGAAACAAAGCTTTTATTTTATGTATAGAAATGACTTCCCGTTGCAGGAGAGAAGGAGGAGAGGGAGGAAGATAAACAGGAGGAGGAGGAGGAAACAGAGAGAAGATAAAGAATTAGAAGAAGAATGAAAGAAAAGAAAAGGAAGAAGAAAAGGAAAAGGAGAAATAACATGTAAAACAAAAATTGGAAGGAAAAAGTGCAAGACGAAGAAGTTAACAATTAAAAAGAAAAGAAAAAAAGAAAAAAAATCAAAAGGACAAGGAGAAGAAAGAAGAAGAGAAAGAACAGCAAGAAAGAGGCAAAGGAACAAAGTAAGGAAGGAGAAGAATTGCAAGAAGAAGGATTAATAAAAACAAAAAAAAGGAATATTTGGAGAAATAAGAGATACTGAGAAGTAAAAAAATAAGAAAGAAGCAAAAAAAAAAAAAAACTAGAAAAAAACAAGAAGAAATACGAAGAGATAAGAATCAGAGATATGTTTTCATGTGAAGTGAATTTTTGTCCGGAGAGAGAGAGAGAGAGAGAGAGAGAGAGAGAGAGAGAGAGAGAGAGAGAGAGAGAGAGAGAGAACTCAGTTAAGTTTGCATGAAGGAAAGGAAAAAATGATAAGACAAATGCGTGATAATGGGAAAATATATAAAAGAAAGAGGAAGTAAAGGAAGAAAGTTTGGACGTGAAAGTGTATTTATTCGCCTCCCTTTTTTCTGATAGGTAAAGAAAGTGAAAAAAAAAATATGATGATGAATATAAATATAAATCGTAAATCTTATATGAAAATAAAGAAAATACGATGGATAATAATAAGAAGGGCGAAGAAAAGGAAGAAAAAAAAAGAAATCCAAATGAGTTAATAAATGATTAACGAATCGTGAAGAGTTTGCATGCGCAAATTTTTGACTAACTGGTATTTTTTGTATTTTGTTGAGACAACAGTCAGGGTTCACCAAGTACCCGTGTTTTCTGTGCATGTGGGATAGTAGGGGCAAAGCTCAGCATTACACGAAGAAGGACTGGCCTGTACGGGAGGAATTGGTGCCTTGTAGAGCAAGGAACGTCATAAACAACCCTCTGGTGGACAGAGACAGGATACTCTTCCAACCGCTGCACATCAAGCTCGGCTTAATCAAACAGTTCACCAAAGCTCTGGACAAGGATGGTGGCTGAGTCACTTACTTGTGCCACGCTTTTCCAGGATTGACCATGAAGAAGTTAAAAGCTGGCATCTATGACGGTCCTCAACTCCGTCAGCCCATCAGAGATCCAGAGTTTGAAAACTCAATGGACGAAGTGGAACTGGAAGCGTGGAAGGCTTTTGTTCTTGTTGTGAAGAACTATATTGGCAACAAGAAGGTCAGGAACTACGCAGAACTTGTCAACAATATGCTGAATGCTTTCAGAAACCTCAGATGCAATATGAACATCAAAATGCATTACTTATTCTCACATATGGATCGGTTTCCTGAGAATCTGGGATCAATGAGCGACGAGCAGGGGGAGAGATTCCATCAGAACATGAAAGAGATGGAGACAAGGTATCAGGGACTCTGGGATGCAGTCATGATGGCTGATTACTGTTGGACTCTGAAGAGAGAGATCCCTACCACTGAGCATTCTAGGAGTTCGAAGAAACGGAAGTTCATGCCCTGAATTTTGAACAATGATGACCTAATATCCAATTTATATGTACTTACCTTTATCAATGTTTACTAATCAATGTACACTTATCAATTTTTGTAACATTTAATTAATGAATTGTGTTAGAAAATGATTTTTTTTTCTTAAAAACCTATTTCGGATGAAATGTTAACAAAAATTAACCAAAAATGTCACAAAAAGGTAATCGATTTAGTTATAAGATCGGAGTTTTTAAGAATCGACTTAGCCCAAAAGCCTGACCTGATCGAGAGAACGGCTGTCATTTTCAGATTCAGCGGTGCAAATGTCCTAAATCAGTTGAAAAAACTTAGACAACTAACAATTTTTTTTGTAACCCAGTGTAATGAATGTTAAGGAAATGATTGTAGGGAAAAAGAAAGTAGTGACGAAAGAGAAAATAAAATAACAAAAAAAAGAGGTTTATTTTGAGTTTCAGAATACAAATGAAGTCAATTCCATGATGTTTGTTTGTTTGAGCACGATAGATTTTGGATAAACACACACACACACACACACACACACACACACACACACACACACACACACACACACACACACACACACACACCAACAAACACAACCTGCCAGTCCATAAGAAAGAAAGTCCGACACACAAACAAACAAACGAACAAACAGAAAACAAACACACGAAGAAAAGTCAGTCTGGGAAGCCAATAAAAGTGGTGAAGGAAGGTAAACAAGTGTGTGTGTGTGTGTGTGTGTGTGTGTGTGTGTGTGTGTGTGTGTGTGTTATGACAAACAAGACGCAACAGCTGGTCGTTTCCTTGTTCCGAACCTGAATTTCCCTCGTGAAATATCGCTATTCATTTATTGTAATGCACCGCCGCCACACACCGGCTGGCTGACTGATCCTTTGGCTGCTGGCATGTTTGTCTGTCTGTCTGTTTGTCTGTATGTAGGCTACCTATGTATCTCTGTTAGGCGATTTTCTTCTTCTTTAGTTTTATGCCCCTTAGTTTCTGCCGTTACTGTAAAAAAATATATATGTATGTCTTCCTGGCTGCATGTGTACCTATCTGTCTGTATGTGTCTGAATATATGTATGTATGTATGTATGTATGTATCGGTCTACTTGCGTGTACATATGTCGTGATATGTATGTGTTTTCACCTCCGTGTCAGAGTGGCTGCATGGTTGTTTTTTCCCCCGTTTCTTTCCGCCTGTTTGCCTGTAGTTTTGTCTGTATTTACCTGCAGCATTGAGTGTGTCTGCTTGCATGACTGTTTATCTGCGTGTCTTTCTGTCTGCATCCCTGTCCATTTCTCTGCCTATCTAACTGCCTTTTTTTTCATTTGTTGCTGTTTGTCACTTTTGTTCTTCTCTTTGTCTGCCTGTTTAACTGACTCTTTGTTTATTTACCTGTCTAAACAGTTGTCTGTCTGCTTAAATGATTCATCTGCCCGTCGTTTTTTTCTGGCCTCCTTAAAAGACATGCGTCTTTGCCTGTTTGTCTGTCTGTCTCTCTGTGTCCGTGTGTCTGCCCCCCTTCCTACACGTAAATGTCGTTTTGTTTGCTTAGCTGGCCGTCTGTATGCCCCCTTCATGTCCGCCTCTCTGTCTGTCTGTCTGTACATCTTTCATTCTCCCTGCGTGAGTGTCTTTCCGTTTGCCCATTTGTCTTATTCTGTCTCTTGTTTTCTGTCAGTGTGTCTCTCTGCCTCCCTGCATGTATGAGTTTGTCAGTCTAATATTCATCATTCCTTCACCCAATTCGTTTTTCTGTGTCTGTCTATCCGAATGCCTGTTTGTCTTTGTCTGATTGCTTTGTTCGTCCGGCTCACTCCCTGTTGGACTCCGTGTACTATTTTCCAAGTGTTTGTCTTTCGGATCTTATTTTTCTTCTGAAATACTTTTCATAATGTTTATATGTGCGTTTCTGAATCGAATGTTTGCTTTTTTTTCTGTTCTATCAGGTGTGTGTGTGAGTGTGTGTGTGTGTGTGTGTGTGTGTGTGTGTGTGTGTGTGTGTGTGTTTCAACGTCTCTCTCTCTCTCTCTCTCTCTCTCTCTCTCTCTCTCTCTCTCTCTCTCTCTCTCTCTCTCTCTCTCTCTCTCTCTCTCTCTCTCTCTCTCTCTCTCTCTCTCTCTCTCTCTCTCTCTCTCTCTCTCTCTCTCTCTCTCTCTCTCTCTCTCTCTCTCTCTCTCTCTCTCTCTCTTTTCCACCTCCTCCCTGACCTCTCAGTCACTCCCTGACCTCTCCAGGGGATGGAAGTGTCTACCGCCGCTCGCTCGGCGACCCACTTGCCCACACTCTTGTGACCTAGCTCGCATATTTGTGCTTCATCGCCTGGCTGTAATCGCGTCGTGTTTATCGTCTTCCATCGGACTTGTGATACTGCCGTAACCGACCGACTCCATAAGTCGACGTTTCTACTTGCTGTGTTTTTCAAAACTACAGTTACTCGATCGGGTGGATAAGTGTTATTTTTCGTACAATTGTAGCATTTATTTCCTAGTAGTCATCTGATTCAACACATCTACACAATCTCACACAGAACACAGTGGCAGACTTGCTTTGACTTATCACTTGTTGCCTGCTGGACGGTACTAACTTAGTTCACGCCACGTGTTTACAGACAGACAAAGAACCAGCCATGACCCACGCCGTGACGCCGAGAAAAATATTCCCCTGAGAGTAGGTTGGAGTTTCCCCTGAAACACTGGTCACTGCGCACTGCCGCACCTGCCCTGAGAACACACTTGCGCCCACACAAAGCAACCGCTCACAGAAATTTACTCGCTTCGAGAACAGACTAAACTGCGCTCACTCAATAATACCTTGGTCAGCAAAGTAACACAGCGTCAACAGTTCCATAAATAATTAACTAAATATAATCAATTAAAAAGAAAATAGGTAAAGAACTACTACCGCGACTCTAAATACATCTTGTCTGTCAAAGTTTTTTTTTATAGTAAACTCAGTGACCATGCCGTCCAAATATTTCACCTGCAGTAATTGTTCACAGAAATTTGTCGCACTGCACTTCCAAACCAGCCAGTCTAAATGTAAATATTGTGTCTTGGACTCTCGTATACAAACATTTCACGCGACAAATGAGGACTTGAAACGCTCAAATCCCTTGTTATGGGAAACTGTTACATCATATCGCGCACTTCCTACGCCTTCTCATCATGAGTCCACAACTACGTATTCTGCAATTCTGACCCCACCACATACCTCCTCCTCCTCCACTTTCCCCTCCCATCTCCAAGCCTCCACGAAGAGGATTCCAACCTTAAGGGCTCAACCGTACGAGGAACGACTCAAGCAAATCAATTTCTTTACATTGGAGAAAAGACGACTACGAGGGGATATAATTCAAGTCTTCAAGTACCTGAAAAAGTTCATTAACGTAGATTAGTCCAAGTTCTTTGAACTGCAGACCAACTCAAGAACTAGAAATAACGGTTTACCCATTCAGTCGAGTCGATGTAACACAGACATTGGAAGGAGTTTCTTTTCAAACCGAGTCATCCGCCACTGGAACAATCTTCCCTCAGAAGTAGTAAATGCGAATACCATCAACTCCTTCAAATATAGAATCGACAGTCATTTCGCTGCGTCGGGAGTAAACTGAATAACGAGGTGCTTTCATCTGCTCCTCATGCCCCAAGTGACTGTCGAACAGATTAAATCACCAAAGCGGGCGACCTCGTAATGACCCAATAGGCTTTCTGTTGCCTGTATTTCCATGTTTCCATATTTCCTCCCACCTTCATGCCTTTTCCTCCTGTCCGCTCCTTCCTGCCACCTCCTCCTGCCCCACCCTTCCATCAGGGCCTGTACGCGCCTCCGCCCACCCTACAACTCCCACCTCCCTTCCTACCCCCTCCCCCCTCCCTCCCTACCCCCAACCACCTCCCTTCCTATCTGCTTCCATCAGAACCTCACGGTGTCTCCCCCCCCGCTACTCTACCACCACCACCGTTGCCATCACCCCCACCCCCTCCCCCACTCATACTCTTCCTCCTCCCCTCCCTCTTCCTCCCTTTCCTCTTTCACCCCTTCCTCCTCCTCCTCCTCTACTCCCCCCCGATCAACCACTAGTCCCCCTACCACCTCCTCCTCCTCTTCCCTCGACTCACCCTTGTCCCCTCCTTCTGGCAACCATCTTAACGCTTCCACCTCCAGTCGCCTCCCTCCCACTGCTCACTACTCATCCATCAGACGCCGCAAGACCATTCTTCCTGCTATGGTCTGCGTAGATCAGACACAGTTTCGGAGCACAGCCAAGCTGAAAACATTTGCTAGACGTTTAGGGGACTCGCTGGCTAGAGGTCAACTCATTGAAATCTGCGGCCCTGATACAGAGACGCTGAGGCGTTATTGCATTCCGGGAGCCAAACTGGACAACATTACATCAGCTGTCGATGCTGCCACGGAAAGCGCGAAGGAAGACACAGTTTAACTGATTCACGCGGGGACAAACGACGTTCAGTCTACTCAAGCTCAGATCATACTTTCAAAATACTGTCAAGTCATTCGGCAATATAAGACAAAGTCCTCTCACGTCATTGTCTCTGGAATTCTACCTAGAATCAGCGCTTACGCCGGCTTCAACAGCAAAGCGTGCAACATCAAAACAAGTCTGAAGGAAATTTGTGACGACGAAGGCGTAGCGTTTACAAACGCCTGGCATCACTTCCTTGAGCGCCCAGACTTGTTTCGTGACGGTGGCCTCTACCTGAATGAGGTTGGTTCGGCGCGCTTCGGGAGGCTTCTGGACGAGGCATGCCGGCTCCTCCATTGCCTGGGAAGGCAAAAAATGTTCGTTCGTCTCTGCTCGCCACTAATTTCAACTTCTTAATTCCTTTTTGAGCTAGTGACCCGAGCCGCGGGAGGGGTCTTCTTCTTCTTCTTCTTCTTCTTCTTCTTCTTCTTCTTTTTCTTCTTTTTTTTCTTCTTCTTCATTTTCTTTTTCTTTTTTTTTTCTTTTTCTTTTTCTTCTTTATATTTTTGGTCCTATTTTTTGTTTCTCCTCTCTTCGTCTTTTTCTTCTTCATTTATACTTTTTCTTTTTCTAGCTTCGTCATCCTCGTCCACGTTTTTTTTTTTTCATTTTACTGTTGATACTGATATTCTCATTGTAGCTCTTCTTCCTCTTTTTTTTATTTTCACTGTACGTTCTTCCTTTCCTTTTTTGTTTACGTTTATCCTCTTAATATCTTTATCTTTTCCCCTTCGTCTTGTTAGTCTTCCTCTTCTTTCCCTTTCCCTTCTTCATCTTCACCGTCTCTATCTTCCTCTCCTCTCATCTTCCAAACTCCCCCATTCCTTATTGATCCTCTTCCTCTTCTCATTCATCACCACACATCCTTGACTCTGCCAGCATATCCTCCTCCTCTCTTCCTCCTCCTCCTCCTCCTCCTCCTCCAGCAATATCGGTCCCCTAAAAGATGAAAGTGACATACTAACACAGGACAGTAGACAAATGGTCGAAATCCTGAACAGAAACTTCGCGTCTGTGTTCACGGTCGAGAATACCCTCTCTGACCCGAGAGCCCTACCCCACCGATGGGAATTACTCCCCTAGAACTTGGCACAATCGACGAACGGGATGTGAAAAAGGGTATCTAACCCCACCTAATATCGTTGTCCATGAATTTATCTAATCTATATTTGAATGTGATAATTGTATTGGCACTCACCACGTGACTGCTAAGCCTATTCCACTCATCCACCACTCTGTTAGTAAACCAATTTCTGCTTATTTCCCTGTTGAATCTGAATTTATCCAGTTTAAACCCATTACTTCGTGTCCTACCCGGTTCTCTTACCAACAAAACCTTATGAATATCCCCCTTATTAAAGCCCTTCATCCATTTATAAACCTCGATCATGTCTCCACGCACCCTTCGCCTTTCTAGAGAATGCAAGTTTAACTGTTTGAGTCTTTCCTCGTATGGCAAGTTTCTCAACCCTTGAATCATCTTAGTCATCGTCCTCTGCACCGATTCTAACATTTTGATATCCATTTTTTAGTAAGGTGACCAGAACTGAACCGCAAAGTCAAGATGAGGTCTAACTAATGCTAAATATAGTTTGAGGAAGACTTCGGCGCTTCTGTTGCTTACGCTCCTTGAAATAAATCCCAGTACCTTGTTTCCTCGATTTCTAGCTTGAATGCATTGTGCCCTTGGACAGAGATCAGAGCTCACTAAGACCCCTAAATCCCTCTCGCACCCAGACCTGCTTATGAGAGTGTCATTTAACCAATAGTTATGTGAGGGGTTGCTCCTACCTACACTCAGAATACTACACTTCCCTACATTGAACTCCATCTGCCATTTATCCGCCCAGTCATACAATCTGTTGAGTTCATCCTGGAGAATACTAGCGTCCTGATCCGACTCAATTATTCTACCGATCTTGGTATCATCTGCAAACTTACTGACATCACTACTAATTCCTGTATCTAAGTCATTGATATAAATAATATACAAAAGTGGAAATAATACCGAACCTTGTGGGACCCCACTCGTAACACATCCCCAGTCAGATCTTTTACCATTGATTTTCACTCTTTGCTTCCTATTGCTATGCCACGCCTTGACCCAGTTCAAAACTTTACCCTCTACTCCGTGAGCCAGTAATTTAAGCAACAGTCGTTGGTGAGGAACTTTGTCAAACGCTTTACTAAAATCAAGATAGATTACATCATAATTTTCATCTCTGTCTACCGCCTCAAATACTTTATTGTAGAAGGACAAGAGATTGGTGAGGCATGACCTACCTTTCGTGAACCCATGCTGCGAATCGTGAATCAAGCTATGTTTCTCTAGATGCTCCCGAATGTTCCTGGCTATTATGGACTCCAGCATATTGCCTATAACCGATGTTAAGCTAATTGGGCGATAGTTTGATTTTGTTTTCTTTTGTGGTTTCATTTTCAGATTGTGTACTGTTTTCTTTTGGCTTATTATATTTCCCCTATGTTCTCTTGCATTTAGTTTTTTTCTCTTCTAACTCCTCTTCCTTCACCCCATTTTTTTTTTTTTTACTCAGCTTACCTCCAGGCTATTTTTGTTTTCGTTGCTGATTAAATTTTCAAATTGTCCATTCTATTCGTTTGTGATTATCTTCCCTCTTTGCTCTCCTGTATTTCGTATTTTTCTAAATTTCTCTTTTGACTTTATTTTCTATTCCATTTTCTATCTTTTTTTCATATCCAGATTTTGATTATTTTTGTCTCATTAGCTTGCATCTCCCTTTTTCACTTGCCTTTAATGAATCTAAAGGCTGAGTTGCCTCAGTGAGGAGAGAGAGAGAGAGAGAGAGAGAGAGAGAGAAATCCTATCGACTTTGTGATCTCAAGTAATTTTATCATTTTTTCTCTGATGTCTGTGACCTGCAATTCGTCTCTCTCTCTCTCTCTCTCTTTTTTTATTTTATTTACACAGACACTTGGTTACATCAGGGAAAGTCTATGATCAGGGCCTAGTACCTATAACATTACATTATATGGCGGCACTAGTTTGTAGGCTAAAGGGAACATAGTTGGTATCCCCTATTTGAAAGCCTAACCTGTTCACAAATTGTTCAGCCACTGGTTCACAAACAGTTTATATTGTTGCCGGTGTGTGAACTGCTGATCGAAGCAGCTGACCGGACGCAAGGAGACAGTTCCATATATGCACGTAAGTGTTTATAAACTGCCTCTGGTAGTGAGTCGTCCGGCATCGCTGCACCACCAGAGCCGTGGGTGCCGCCTCCGCTGACCGGGTGTTGGCTGTCACCTCCCGCTCCGGCTGGCGCAGCGTCCTCAGGTGCTCCACTCCCTCCTGCTGTATTTTGTACAGAGTGGTGAGGCCGGCCACGTCTCGCCGGTGTTGGAGGGTCTGCAGGGTCGGTAGGTGCTCCGGTTGTCGATCCGTGATGATCCTCCACGCCCTCTCCTGGATCTTGTCGAGGAGCGCGAGATGGGTACTGGCAGCTCCCCCCCACGTTAGGCACGAATACTCAAGGGAGGATCGGATTTGTGCCTTGTATAAGACCTCGCGCCCTCGACTGTCCATCAGCCAGGAGATTCTGCGTAGGGACGTCAGCTTCCGTGAGGCTGCCCTTGCCAGCTGCTGGATGTGCGTGCGGAAGGTCAGCCTGGAGTCATATGTGAGGCCCAGCACCTCCACTTCCTCACGTGGCGTCAGCTTGAGTCCCTCAAATTCAAGCTGGAGATCCACAGGTGTCCTGGCCACTACCAGCAGCTGAGTTTTTGCTGGGGCAAACTTAACTTGCCACTTACTCCCCCAATCTCTCTCTCTCTCTCTCTCTCTCTCTCTCTCTCTCTCTCTCTCTCTCTCTCTCTCTCTCTCTCTCGCTCTCTCTCTCTCTCTCTCTCTCTCTCTCTCTCTCTCTCTCTCTCTCTCTCTCTCTCTCTCTCTCTCTCTCTCTCTCTCTCTCTCTCTCTCTCTCTCTCAGCGTAGAAAGTAGTCTCGTCCTTCATTGTTCTTAATTTTTTAATATTAAGTCCTCACTAACCGTTTTCCGGTTTTCTTTACAACTTGTTTCGTTTTATTTATATTTTTTTGTTTTTCTTAAGTATTTTTATTGTGTTGCTGTTTCAATTTTATATTTATTTTTGATTTTCGTGTTTCTTCATCTTTTTTCGTATTTTCTTTCGTTTTCTCATTTCTCTTTGTTTGTTGGTCCCTATTTGTTTTCTGTTTTTTTATTTTTTTTATTTTCCATTCCTTATTATTTTTTTTGCGTTTCCTTTGTTTATTTCATCATCTAATACATCGTTTTCTCCATTGTACTTTAACTGTTTAACATCATCCTTTTTTGGTTCCATTCTCTTCTCTTTTTTTTTTTTTTTGCAATTTTCTATATTTCATTTCATTATATCTTTTTTTTTTCTCTGTTCCACTGTCTTTTTTTCCTGTTTCCCGATTTTTTTTCCCCGGTCCGGTCCATTTATTTAAGTTGAAACCTTTTACTGGAGCAGTCTCTGTTCCTCCTCTCCCCGGCGTTACTTAAAAAAATGTTGCATAAAAGCAACTAGGTTACCTAAATCGTGACGAAAATTTGAGGTTACCTAACCAGGGTTAATGAACTGTCTAATCGCCTTTGCTTTCCTTTAAACAACAAATTTTTAATCCAGCTTTGTAGCGGTCAACCAGTTTTTGTTTGTTTTTGTTTTACTGTTACCATTAGAATCATCTTATTGTGAACATTATATATCTCCTCCTGAACGTCACTTAGTTAGAATGAGTTATGAATTACATCACTTCTCTTTAAACAGTATTATCACTGAACTTCCTAGTTTTATGCAGTAAAGGAAGTAACTCACGGACTAAAAAAGAAACAACAACAACAATGACTATAGTAACGATGCCTTTTTTTTTTTGTCATACTCTGTTTCTGGGAGCTGTTCGTGTTTTTAGTAAAATGTTTCTTGAAAGTTTTTTTTTTTTTTTTTGAGTCGGAGCCAAAGATTTGATTAAATGACATTGCAGACCAGATGTAACGGTGGAAGGCTAGGTTGCGTGTAGCTCAGACAGGGTCTTGGTGGGCGAACAGGGCGTGAAGGGAAACACTCGCTGCTTTAGGTGAATATATTCTTAACCTAAAATACAGGGGGCGCTGGAGAGAGCCGAGACAGTAGGTCTGTATCAGTCTGGCTCTCAGGAAGGAGTCAAGATAGAGACTTGGAAAATAATGAAATTACAACTGGTCACGTACGTCAAGGTGACCTCTAAGTTTGACGAAATGCTTGTTACACATACCGAGACGCTCGTCAAGATAGAGACTTGGAAAATAATGAAATTACAACTGGTCACGTACGTCAAGGTGACCTCTAAGTTTGACGAAATGCTTGTTACACATACCGAGACGCTCGTCCGATAAACACTGACAGATGATATTCCTACAATGGTGGCGTGATCTATCTGAAGTGGGTATTTTCCACTATACATGCATTCCTAATCCATGGTGATATATATTAATAATAATAATACACTGATATAATTACAACTACTATAACACATACAAACATTATCGTCACCATTACCACCACCACCATCATCATCTTTAGCCATTACTACTACGCAACTCAGCTATATCCTGCATATTATACAGTAATAGCAACGATTATGATGATGATGATGATGATGGCGATGGTAGCAATGGCTCCTCTTCAGCGCATCTTATTTAAATGTCTAATTACTTTTACTCCCACTTATACAACACGCTTTTTATCCATCAGAGCCTTTAGTGTCTCGTGTGTTCGTTTGTTCTCATTACAGCACAGTTACTGAGAGCCGTTTCGGCCTGCTTTGTAACATTACTTAATTAACAGCCTCATTACTCCGCCGCCCGTTGAAGCAACAAGCCTCTCACGCGTCAGAGCACCATTCAGCTTGTGTATATCTTTTTAGTTGGTCTGTTTGTCGATATAAGGATGTTACTGAGAGCTGTTTCCTCCTCCTCCTAAACCCTTCTCTTAATTAAACTGGTATATTAATTTTCTCCGTTCCATAAAGGATTTACCTCTCCTTCAGTAATGGTACAATACTATTTCTTATATAACTTTTTTCAGTATAATTTGGCACTGAGAAGATTTTATATTTATTTTTGCTCTTCAACGTAACTTAACAGACTGATTACTTTAAACTCCCTCTATAACATAGTGTATAGGGCATAGGTGCAAGACTAACTAGACACTATATAAAAAATCACCCCACACGTCACTGCCCGCCCCGCCCCCTTCCTTTCCTCCATTGAAAATAGGAACAAATTAGAATGTTAAAAAGGTATTAATGTTGGTAATAGAGGCGTCTTGATTCTCCCTGCCTGATAGTGTATATACAAAATACAAATACATATACAAATACTTTCCTTTCATGTCTTTTCTTTCACCTCGATCTTATCTTCTTTTCCTTCTCTTTACTTTCCTTTTCAGTTCTTCTCAACACAATTTCTCTTTCATCGTTTTTCTTTCCACTGATTCTCTTTAAACCGCTCCCGTTTTTCATGATTTTCCTTATGTTTACACATATACTTACTACTTTACTTTATGTACTTGACTACACCACTTTTCTTTACACGTCTTTTTATCTTTTTATTTTTCTTTATTTTTCTTTGCACTATTTTTCTTTAGGTTTTTTTGTTATTTTTCTTTAACCACATATTTATCTTTTTGTATCTTAACATCACATTCCTTAGCAACACGTTACGCCACTTCTATCTTTCTTTCTTTACACCACTCATTTTTTTTTCTTTTTTTCATTATTTCTGCTATTTTACTATATCTTTACATCACTTATTTTATTTTTTCATTTTTTATTAATTTTTCTTTTTTTCATTCCTTTCTATTATTTTATTATCTTTTTCTCCTTACACCATTTTTTTATTACATCACTTTCCTTTACCCATTTTTCCTTCTTATGAGCCCGTCACTGAGAACATTTTTTCGTGTATTTTCGTTAACACTTACTTGGCAGACTCGTGTGTTTCCCATTCTAACGACGCACCATTTATTTTTATTATAAAATCTGTTACAGTATTGTTGCTCTCGTCGTTTGTGTCACATAGTTAACAGTCTGATTAATGAGTGTTTAGTTGCTGTTTTACTCTTTGTAATTGATTATCTGTTCCCCTTCTTCTTTTCTTATTTTTTCTTTACTTTCTTTTCTTTCGTTTGTTCTTTTCTCTTTTCTTCTTTCTTCTTTTCTTTTTTCTTCTCAAGACCACATAGTAATTGACTCACGTATTTTTATTTGTATTCTTTTAAACATTATTTTTTCATTCCCTGTTGTTGTTTTGTGTTTGTTTTGGTGTACAGAAGTCTTCCTAAACTTTTTATTATATATTTTTTTTCTTTTTTATTCAACAACATAAGCGCATTACTTTTTTTTTCATTAGCCTCCACCAACCTAAAACTTTTGTTCATATGTTTGTTAGTTTAATCGGTGTAGAGGAGTCTCCCAATATTTTCTATTATATATTTTCGTCTTTTTTTTCCTTAATCTGCATTGTAAAACAGCATCAGCTCTTCTTCATAAAGCTTCGCCAACTTTATCCTTTTCCTAGAGGGTTTATATGTTTGTTTGGTGCAGAGAAGTCTTCTAAAACGTTCCTTCATATTTTTTTGTCGTCTTTATGTTCTGCATAGTAAAAACGCATCGCTTCTGTGTTTCCTTTTTCCATTCACCTTCATTACCCTTCAGCAGCCCCAAACTTGTATTCATGTGGATTGCTTTATTTTTTTCGAAGTATATTTTTTTCTGACGCTATATTTCCGACGAACAGTTAGCGCCGTTATTACTCCCATTGCGTTTTAGCAACCACGAAAAATACATCTGCGGGTTATTCTCCCCCCTTTTCTGTTGCGTAGGTGCAGGCCACTGATCTCAGAATAGGTCCGCTGTCTACCCTGCCTTCTACAGTGCCTCTCTTACTTCATTCTTTTGTGAACAGTTCCACCCATCATAGTAAAAGGAAGCAGCTCAAGGCCTAAACATAAATGAAAACCAGAAAGACAACTGAAAACACAAGAAGCCCATTAAGGTAACACTATGATAACACGATGGATACTATTATTTATTTCATTAGCCTCTTCTCTCTTTTTTTCTCTTTTCTCGTGTCGGTGTCTTGGCGTGTGTGTGTGTGTGTGTGTGTGTGTGTGCTAGATTTAAGTAACCTATTCATTGTTCGAACTGGCTAAGAACGATACCAACTTTATTTTTTCAACGTCACTTCATAAACACTTGACCAAGGTATTAGTACTCGTTCCCTTTAAACATTGGCTCTATTCCCGTTGTTGTTTTCACGTTGTTGTTGTATATCTTTATTTAGTTATGTATCCTTTTTTCGTATTTTGTATATTCGTTATACTCCTTATTTCGTATTTATTCTCGTTTGTTTGCTTGTTTTTTGTTTGTTAGTTTGATGTGGTGAGTTATTGGATTTTACGGCTCTTCCCTTTGGACCTAATTCTCCCGGTAAACCTTCAACCACTTATAGCCTCTTCCATTTAGCGTAACCCGTTTCTGGGTCGTGATCTGTTGAGTCCCTTGATAGATAGAGTCCCGACAGCCTAAGATTTGGACGCCATTATTGGCCCTGTTTTCGCTGCGAGAGCGTGTGCTAGTGTTTGAAAAGCGCGGCGAAAACGCAGGACCAATAATGGCGTCCAAATCTTAGGTTGTCGGGACTCTATGAGGGACTCTACAGATCACGACCCAGAAACGGGTTACGCTAAATGGAAGAGGCTATTAATTGTTCCTGGCGGCACTTTACGGCCGCTCTTATCCTTTTTGTTTTCACAGTGTCGGCGCCAAACACACACCGCCAGCGAGTGTTTTACCGACTAAATGTTTCCGTCGGTTCTTTACGATCACTCTTAACTCGTTGTGAAGTCTATTGTGTTTAGTGTCCGGTGTTTTTTTGCTCTCAATCTATGAAGTTTATGGTTTCCGTCTTTTTTTTTATGGTTTTGCTTCCCGGCGATAGAGAACCGTCAGTGTTTTATCCTCCTAATTGTTTCGGGAAGTTTTACGGCAGCTGTAAACCTGTAAAATCTTTTCATGATATTACTTTCCTGTGATGTGTTACCGACAAAGACATAAACCCAGTAATGTTCTCTAACACATCACAAGTCACAAAGGCAGCTAACACAATTGTTGCCAGTAAATTAACATGGCATTTCTAATTCATTTATATAACACAAAGCTAAAATCTTTAAAAAAATATACTTAATTTATAATATTATGTGTTTTTATATACCACATCGAAAGTTAACACGATCGATTTTACCAGCAAACATTTCACTACCTTTTTTTCAATTACTCTTATGCTGCAACTATTTCACCAGCAAAAAGCTAACTGTTTTTCCGTATCGAGCCGAGCACTATGATGAAAACATCTTATTAGTCCCAGAAACATATAACCAACTTATTAGCACTTAATTTCCTGTCTTTCATTATCATTTAGCATTATTTTAGCCCAGCGGCACGGAACGCCTTGCCGTGAATCCACGTGCTCGGGTTTGATCCAAACCCGGGGCAGTCGGCGTCCAGTTCACCCAGCTGTTTATCCTCCCATCGATTTGGTCGATAAATGGATACCTAGGGAAATATAGGAAAGATAAACGGTGGTAGCTCGGATGTCACACTTGTCTTGTGTTTCCGGATAAGGGGTTCATATCAGTCATAGTTTCAACGGCCAATGAAACTGATATGAGCACCGAGGCCACGCGCAGATCTGTGTGTGCCCCCAACTCTACCTCGACCATTAACTCACAGCATTTACGAACGGACAGACATAAAATTACCTTTGTTTGTGTTTGCATTAGTCTCCTGTCGCCATGAATACAATTACGGAACGGTAATCTCCCTGCGTGTCTTCTCTTTATAACCACTATCAGCGGGGAACAGTCGTGAAATATCGTGTGCAGTCCTCGGGGCGGAAATTAATGTTTTGACGCCTGAACACTCTAAGCGCCGTTATCCCAGCAACATTTTCTCTCATAGTAACATTTTCTCGACTTTACCGGTACGAACACACACTCGTAATTATGAAATGGTAATATATAATATTTCTATTCCAGCAGGATATTAATTGTACTCCTTTAATACTCTAACCATTTTTCTCCTCAGCAGAATATTTGACAAGCTTCATTTTCATATCGCACCTCATAATTCATCCTGACAACCCTGGCTTAAAATTAACCAGCTCGTGTTTCCTTATTTTTTTATTCATATCAAGTATTTTATCACAAGCTTAGCCGGACAGGCCACACACTCCACACTTTCACGTTGTACCTTCGTAACACATCCTGACATCGGAACTTTTCTTGTTATTAAGTCATATATATTCAGCGGCCGTTAATACACAAGTCGCGTCTGGCTCTCCCGCTTCCATTTTTAACAGCCACAGGAGGCGAGGCTGCCAGGCAGCTGTGGCTCTCTCCCTCTCCCCCCTCCTCACAACTCAGGCACGACACTGGCAGTTCACGACGCCTCGGAAATTGACTTCTTTATTCTGGTGTTACGATCTTTATAGTTCTGACAGTTTGGGTGGCACGTTTGAAATCTTTATTTTTTACTTTCCCACCACTGCACATGTCACACACAAGCTTGGCCATTCACGACGCCTCGGAATTTTACTATCTTGTCGTTGTTGGTGTTTCCTTTTAATTTAATATCTGTGACAGTTTGGGTGACACAGTTTTCTTTATGTACATTCTTTTGCCTCTCGCTACTCACTCACACTCTTAACACTTTACGAGGTCTCGGAAATTTACTTTTTTTGTGTGTGGTGTTCCTTATTAATAGCTTTGATCTAGCAACAGACCTCGGAAATTACATATTATATTCTAATGTCACAAATTAATAGTTTTATACTTTCTACCTCTTGCAAGTCAGTCATTGCGATTACACGGATAACCAGATCTCGGAAATTAACTTTTTTTTATGCACTCAATATTTAGAGCTAGGAATCCACCGTCTTTAACCCCTTCACTCCGGCGACGCCGACGTCGGTGTCACCGTATGGAAAGGGTTAGTCCTCTTCTAAACCTTTTAATCCCCTTCCATTTCCTCTTAATCCTCTTCTAAACCTCTTAAGAGGAAATGGAAGAGGATTAAGAGGAATTTAGAGTAGGATTGAGAGGTTTAGAAGAGGATCAATCTTCTTCCATTTCCTCTTGACCCTTTCCATGCTGTAACACCGACGTCTGCGTCACGGATGATATTAAGTAACACAACTGTTCCTTTTCTTCCAACTCTTGCAACTCTCACAACCTTCATACAGAGCATAACTCCTTTCAAATAATATCTTTTGTGTGTTGTTATCAGTACTGACGTAGTGCAGCTGACTTGCCTGATGGGCGAGCCTCCCATAACTCACTCTGCGAGGGGGGTTCCTCTTTGGCCGACTGGTTAAGGAGTGGCTCTCCCGTCTCGCTGGTCGCGGGTTCGATCCCCGGCACCGGCAAAACCAACCTTTCCTTGTCTGGATTAATTTCTCGTGTGTTTCGTTACATGCGGTGGTCGTGTGGGTGTGTGTAGTATTTAAAGAGTAAATTCTGGCATTTCGTTGAAACCTACAAGTATCGCTGGCTTCTCTTGTGTATGACCACGATAGTATTAAAGATGGCGGTGCATGTAGTCGTTCCTCTCCTCACATCTCTTATCAATGTGTCTCAACCTCAACAGGCACACAAACGGACACAAAAAATACCTTTGAGATACATAAAGTCATTCCTTTCCTTCCATCTCTCTCCATCATGTTTCCTTCCATCTCTCTCCATCATGTCTCCTTCCATCTCTTTCCATCATCTCTCCTTCCAGCTCTCTCCATCATGTCTCCTTCCATCTCTCTCCATCATGTCTCCTTCCATATCTCTCCATCATGTCTCCTTCCATCTCTCTCCATCATGTCTCCTTCCATCTCTCTCCATCATCTCTCCTTCCATCTCTCTCCATCTTCATCTCTCCTTCCATCTCTCCTTCCAACTCTCTCCATTTTAGTCTCTCCTTCCATCTCTCTCCAAGGAAAGGTTTTTGCCCCGTCGGCCGGTTTCCCGTGGGTGTGCTATACTACCACTACTACCTCCATCATAACTGATACCATTACTGATTCTTTATATTACTGCTACTATTACTACTACTGTTACTACTTTTACTATGTCTACTTTTATCGCATCATCTATTCTACCTACTAAATTGCTACTTTTCTCTGCGTTTTATGTTATATTTCAATCTTCTTTTTATTATCATTGTTATTATTACTACTACTACTACTACTACTACTACTACTACTACTACTACAACAACTAGTATTATTACTTCTAATGATAATACTAAAACATTATTACTACTTCAGCTTCTATCCCTACTACATTCTCCACTTTTCTTCTACCACTACTACTACTACTACCATTACTAGTACCACTACTACTACTACCATTACTAGTACCACTACTACTACTACCATTACTAGTACCACTACTACTACTACCATAACCAGTACCATTATTACAACTACTACTACTACTACTACTTCTACTACTACTACTGTTGCTACTGCTTCCACCACTATTACTACTACCACTACTACTACTACTACTGCTACTACTACTACTACTGCTACTACTGCTACTACTACTACTACTTCTACTACTACTACTACTACTACTATATCGTCATTTCACTACAAGTAAGTGGTAAAATATGGGAAATTCCTTTCCTTGTATTTATCTACAAGTTTGGCTGGCTGCTTACTGCATACCTACAGAGCCTGTTGTTATACATTTAATTCTTATTGTTTTCTGCGTTATTTATTTTCTATTATAATTTTCAATTGTTCACTTTTTATATTTATTACTTTTTTTATATGCCCTATGGAGAATTTATATCACTTACTTTATGATGATCTGAGCCAAAACAGTAATACTTCCAACACTTTCAACATTGAATTAAATGTCATTGAAAAAATTCCAGGTCAACATGATATCAACTGCTTACCTAAATACTACAATTTTGAGGAATACAGTTATGCTACAGAATCACTAGGAAGCAATTACATTAATATTGTACAGATTTACATTGGATCATTTGCACAAAAAATTTGATTTACTAGAATATTTTGTAAATTGTCAACCTAAACTGCCAGATGCAATTGCCGTCACAGAAACATGGCTACAAGACTCCACTAAGCATCTGTATTCTCTAAGTGGCTATTCCTCAACTCACTTAGTCAGAACGAACAAAGGGCACGGAGGTATTACTATTTTTACAAATAATAAGATAAAGATAGAGGTCTTAAACCAATTTTGTATTTTTTATGATAATATTGAAATTTGATCCTCTAAACTAAACATAGAAAACACAGATTATGTCATATCAGTCATATATAGGCCTCGTAGCAAGCATATTGCTGTAAATTAATTCACTAACATTCTGAACGACATACTAACGAATAAACTTTTCAGACGTAACAGTTCAATTCTTGTAGGTGACTTCAACATTAACTTGCTTGAAGACTCAACTCATCTTCCCACTAACACATTTCTTAATACAATGCAAACCCTAAATTACTTCCCTCACATATCCCGATCTACACGATTCCCTGGTGGTCCTGACCTTGGCCAAGCTTCTCTCCTTGATCATATATGGACAAATTTTACACCATTTTCCTTTTCTGGCATCATCCATTACAACATGTCAGATCACCTACCCATGTGCATTAATATTGATTTTAAAAAATCAGATCTTGATTCCAAACATAAGATTACATTTAGAAACTTTAATACCCATAATCACAATCTCTTTACAAGTGAACTACATCAGATAAACTGGGAAGAAACTTATTTTATCAAACACAAATTATTACTTTAACCTATTCTTTAATACTATTTGTGCTCTCTATAACAAATGTTTTCCAATCAAAATATACTATGTAACTGCTTAGAGACCTCAAAACACATGGCTCACAAATGGAATACTTAATTCAATCAAACATAAAAGTAATTTATTTACGATGTACAAATTAGGAACAATCCCACATACTGTCTACAAACAATATAGAAACAGCTTAACACAGGTTACTCGATCTGCTAAATCTAATCATTATCGGTAAATCTTCTCTAACTTCAGAAACAATACCAAGAAAATTTGGCAAACAATTAGTGAGATCAAAGGTAATGCCTGCAACAAAAACATCATTAAGACCTTGCACTACAATCATTCCGTAATAAATAACCCAGCAGATATTTTGGAAGCGTTCAGTAACTATTTTCCCAGCATCGCACCAGAGCTTAACAGCAAACTTCCTTGGTCGAATATAAACCCAAAAGACTATTTAAAAGGTAATTGCCCGATCTCAATGGTCATACCTATTCTCTCCACCCATGAAATAAAAGCAGTAATTAAGTCATTCATTAATAATAACGTTGGTATACATGATGTAGCAGTTTTTGTCATCAAAAGAAATTCCGATTTATTATCTTTTCCCCTGACTATTCTTTTTAATCAGTCTGTTGCAACGGGAACTTTTCCTACTATGTTGAAGGTTGCTAAAATTACCCCTATTCACAAATCTGCACCTAATAATGATCCCAAAAACTGCAGACCAATATCACAACTTTTAATATTCTCTAAGATATTTGAATCATTAATGAAATCATATTATTCAATGCAACACCTAGAAAATATGAATATTTTCAACCCTGCTCAGTTTGGTTTCAGACGTAAACGTAACACTTTTCAGGCCCTGAACATCTTCTCTACTGCTGTTTTTACCGCTATTGATAATAAACTTTATGTCCTATCTGTCGTTATTGATTTTGATAAAGCATTCGACACAGTCAACCATAAAGTTCTTGTAAATAAAATGCATCATTATGATATCCGTGGCCCAATACTTTCATGGTTTAAAGATTATCTAGCAGACAGGCATGAACATACTGTCTTTAATGGTGAAAAGTCATCCAATACCTCAATCATTCTTGGTGTTCCTCAGGGCAGCGTCCTAGGTCCAATATTATTTATAATATACATAAATGACATTACATAAGTTTTTGCTGAATCCAAATCAGTTTTATTTGCTGATGATATGACAATGTACTTAACTGGTCCATGTCCAGAGCAGCTTGTCCTTAATGCCAACAATGAACTTGAAAAACTCTATCAGTGGTGCATATGCAGCAGACTTACTATCAACACTGATAAAACTCACTTTTATGTTATTTACAGTAAGAGGCCTGCTAAATCTACCACAACTTTGTCAAAATAACAAAACAATCTCCAGAACAAATCAAATAAAGTCTCTTGGGGTTACCTATGATGATTGATTAACATTTAAGTCGCACATAAATAATCTCACATAAAAAATTTCGAGACACATTGATCTGCTCTATCATGCCACTAGATGTGCTTAAATGTATTTATTACGCTCACATTTACCCTCAACTTACCTATTGTAACCCCATATGGTGCACAACTTATTCTACCTATCTAATTCCTTTAAAGCTGCAACTTAAAAAAAATGTAAGGATAATAACTAACAGTAGTTACTTTGAACACACTGGCCCACTCTTTAGGCAAACCAAAATTTTTAAGTTAGATGATATATCCAGACTTGCAATTGCCACCTTCATGTACACAAATAAGAATGATCAACACAATCTCCTTCCATCCCATGGCCATAACAGCCGCCACCGTCACAACCAGTCTTCCTTCTCATCGCCTCACAAAATTCCAACACTCACTCACTTACTTAGGCCCTGTTGCCTGGAACTCTATTCCTTCACAAAATCAGGATGCACCCTCCCTCGGTTAAAAACAAGTTAAAAGGACGTATTTTAATGAATTATTAACTAATCCATTCCGTCCTAGTTTATCGCCGCTGTATTCTGTCACAATATGACCTTACTGAATGATATGTAGAGTAATTACTAATGAACTGCGTTATTGTTATCTTTAATGTTCATCCTTTTTATCAGTTATCTTAGTCCAATTATAGTTCTTAACAGGCGCACCTAACATCACCATAGCCGATCCAGGATTCAGGACGTTTCCTAAGTAAAAGAAGGTAATGTTATAATTGTATTTCGTAAATAGTCCTTATAACCAAAAACTATCAAAAATTATGAGTATTCTTTTTCTACAACACAACATTCAATAAACAACAGAACAATAATATGATAATACGTATAGCTACCGTTGCCAGATTGTCGTACTCAGAGCATAGTATTTAACGGTTTCTGACGCCTAACTATTACAAGAAACATCAGGACCTTACTCTTTTAACGAGAACTATAAATTAGTTTCGTTATTGGAGCCCAAAAGACAGTTTTGGGGCACGAAGTCGGGAAATATAAGCGGCTGAGTATGACAATATGGCAATAATATGTGGCCGAGGCAGCAGCATGTGGTGCCCCGCGGGCCGCGACACCACTAGCTCCAGTGTCATCATCTTCTCCGGCAATATTTTCCGATGACAACAGCGGTATCGACCGCTAAAGCACAACACGGACTCCAACACATGATTGTCCCCAAACGCACTGTTCATTTACCAACCTATACACAATTGCCCATTAACGCACCCGCTTATCTCTCTAAGCCAAAACACAATCACCCGCGGCCAAAACACGATCAACCGCGGAACAAAATGTTATGAAAACAAAGCTGCTTCACCGCGTGACAGCTACACTAAGGATTAAAATCGAGTGTAAGCCAACCTTATTACACATGTCGGTTAGGTAGATTATTGTATGAGCTCGGTGTGAGTTTGATGTATGACTCACACGCCTGACGTATTACCCTCGTGATGTCTGTATGTATGTCATGCCTATATAAGAAGCATTTATTCAGGCTAGAGATCAGATCAGCCAGCACTCTGCTCGTGTGCTGTACACCCAGTTGTCCTTCCCTAGACAACATGGGCAGAACATTCATCTTTGCTACTGTGAGTATGGAGTGAAGTGGTACCATAGAGGAAAGCGTATCTAACATATCTATTGTGTTCTATTATCTTAGTTTTACTTAGGATTATATTTCTATGATACTTTATTGTGTGAGTTTTTACTCAATATTATACCAGTGCTAACGTCAGTAACCAATAGTGAAAGAAAACCTGAAGACTCATTGAGTCTAGTAAGCCAGTCGCTGGTTTAAACAATATTTTTACCCTTTGTAATATTAAGTAGTATTAAGGTAGAATAAAATACATATAAGAAAGGCGACACCGTTTCATCACCCCATTTACGAACTCCTTTAAATACTCCTAAAGTACCAGAATTTTAAGTCAAGTGTCACTAGTACAAACAGTGTGTCGTCTCCCCTGTGTGACCCGGATTACGGGTTACAACAAGCAGCCTGCCATATTGCGGGTATCAGATACATAAAATAGCATATTTTTACTGCGCAAAGCAGATGATGTCACTTATTGTGACTTCGTAAGCTTAAATACTTTTCTATTTGTGTATATTTCATGGTGCCAAAACTTAAATTACTAGTTTCATTTTTACCAGTGACACGAATTTGTGACTGTTTATCACAATAGAATTTCACTCTAATAAGTGAATCAGACTCCACAGAAATATTACCAGTGTGTGTATGAATGAATACAAAGATAAGCATATACTTTGATTTAACTCTAGGATGTCTCGTGGATCATTAATAAATAGAAACACAATATCCGGCTAGGCTACTCTTTAGCCCATTACCTTTAATGGCCCCCAAAAACAGCTCCTCCGCCAAGTTTGTACCCCACATTTGGTGATATTAGGTGCGCCTATTATAACTGGCTCATCACATAGCATGTGAAATGTATTAAGAAACTGATTGTTTAATTTTCTTTTAGGTATATAAACTGATAATATAGATTTCTTTATTATGTATAATTATTTTCAATTATTATTATTATTATTATTATTATTATTATTATTATTATTATTATTATTATTATTATTATTATTATTATTATTATTATTATTGTCATGATTATTATTATTGTAATTATTATTATTATTGGGTAAAACTAGGGAACAACTACTTCTCCCCTTTCAACACCCCAGCCCCCTACCCCCAAGACAAGCCTGGGAAATGTGGGGAACCGGGGTTTGGGGGAACCAAAATCACTGAAAAATGGGCTTCCAAAATTTCCCTAGAAAAATCTCTAAATGAAGGAAAATTCCCTGTCTCGAAAGTAAGGAAAATTCTAACTTTATAACCTAATAGCCCCCCTCGCTCCCCTGCTAACCAAAGGGGGCTGCGCCCCTCTCTGGACCCCCCCACATGTATGTTGCGCCGGAAAATCATTTTTTTGTGGGTAGCACATTTAAACTACTCCAACCGAACTTTACGACCTGCTAACGGGGGGGCTTCGCCCCCCTCGACCACCCTCCTAACCAAGAGGGCCTGCGCCCCTCAGTGATTTTGGCTACCCCCAACCACCAAACCCCGGTTCCCCACAGTTCTCCAGGCTTGTCTTGGGGGGGTAGGGGGGGCTGAAGTGGCGGAGGGGGAGGCAGACTTCTTAGAAAGTATTACCACAAAATAAAACAGATTTGTGACAGCTGTCATCCAGAACTGACGCTCCTGCTGTTAACTGACCCGGGAGTGACCTACCGACTGCTACGTATGACCCTGGCCTCCATTTTACTCAAACTCCACTATAAGTATCGCGCGTTGAACAATATCCGTCTGTTTTCTGACACGTGCTTGTCACAGCTTCATGTGACTGCGAATCACAAAGCGCACGTGACACTGTTGGACCCGGTATGGAGATAGTAATCGGTCCTTTTGTCAACCTACATGCATACCAATATAGAGGTTAAATACTCAGTTAACAATTACCGAGAGGTGAAGTAGACTGATATTTTGAGGGAGTGAGAGTGTCGGGCCTTCCATCCATTATGGCGTCTTGAAAACAACTGACTTAAGGAACCCGCCGTTAGGTGCCGCCACTGAAACACCCTCGCGTGGTAAATTTTCATGAATGTATTCCTTTAAAATTAGCAAATACAAATAGCTGCGGCATTAGTTGCTTTAATGTAAAGAAAAAAATTACGTAAAACTCTTAAAGGACCGTTATTTTTTGTCCGAAATCGTTATGATCCATGCGCGTTTTTGATATTACTGACCTAGGACCTAGTTTATGAGGTGTAGTATAAGGCAGCTAAGAGGCTCAGTCTACCCAGGAAGCCATCATATCAAACAACAACACTGGACTTAGAAATTTTCAAGGCACCCCCACATAATCAAGCCGTTTACGCAGTAAATTGGTAAGACCAGTAACTTAAACCTTCACAAATGTAAAGCAAAAGAAGTATCCTATGCAGTACCCATGCTATTTTTTCGGTATATTAGAAGCAGTTGTTAGCTAGATTAACCTATCATTGTTATAATTTGTACCATTTTTATTCTCATCAATATTATCTTTTAACTTTTCTGATATCATTATTATTATTATTTTTCTATATCACTAATATTATTTCTATAATTACTATTTTACTATTATTATAATTTTTATATATATATATATATATATATATATATATATATATATATATATATATATATATATATATATATATATATATATATATATATATATATATATATATTTTTTTTTTTTTTTTGCATTATTATTACTAGTATTATTAGCAGTTAACAATTTTATTTATTGATATTATTGTCATATTATGATTATCTTTTTATTATTATTATTATTATTATTATTATTATTATTATTATTATTATTATTATTATTATTATTATTATTATTATTATTATTATTATTATTATTATTGTTATTATTATCACTATAATAATTAACAAATTTAACTTTGCCTGAAAAGCTTAGCTTCATATAGGCAAACTGCAGATGTAAAAAAAAATGTACATATAAAGAAAACTAATATACAACTGTAGCTATAAATAAATGTTTCAAATGTTTCCTTCCATCTCTCTCCATCTCCATCTCTCCTTCCATCTCTCTCCATCTCCATCTCTCCTTCCATCTCTCTCCCTCTCCATCTCTCCTTTCATCTCCCTCCATCTCCATCTCTCCTTCCATCTCTCTCCATCTCCCCTTCCATCTCTCTCACATCTATGACTGACAGACCAACAGACATCGGAAACTAATGGGGTGTTACTATTCAAAACATAAACTTACAACTAACTTTGTCTCCGTAACCACGTATAAGATGACACGTAATAAAAGCTCCCCCATTCACTCCACCTCAGACAGTGGAGGACTCTCGAAGCTGCTTATGTAGAGGGTGGAGGGCAACGCTGGTACTCAG
Source organism: Eriocheir sinensis (assembly GCF_024679095.1). Lineage (NCBI taxonomy): Eukaryota > Metazoa > Arthropoda > Malacostraca > Decapoda > Varunidae > Eriocheir > Eriocheir sinensis. The sequence goes on from NW_026111809.1 coordinate 31,641, forward strand.
CGGCCCGTCTGTCTGGAAGGAACTTTCTTTACTCCATCCAGACGGAGCGGCCGAGACGTTCAGTGCTGCCACCTAGAGAGGAACGGATGCGAAAGACCCCTTGCACTTAGTCTTTAAGTATCACTACACATTTTTATCGGCGTCGCAGACGCCGATCAACAGATTGTCCATCTTGTTGTTGTTGTGGTTCTTCAAGCTGTTTTCCTGGCCTACCCATGCATCGTAAACATGCCATTGTATTATAACATTTGTTAGCCCTGATGAACCCTACAACATGGCATTATAAACAAAGTCAGCTTTTTTTTTTTATTACGTCGTGGCCTGTGGCGCCGGTATGCTTTCATAGTAAGGCCTGATGGACAGCCCCAGCCCGTTGTGGCACAGGCAAGTGCTTATAGTCTTTACTTTTCAGCATTTTCCATTTTAGACCCCTAGTTGCATGATACAAATTGTTGGGGGGTGTTGGAGGATCATGCGACGCCGATCTAGCACAGTTTTTGTGCTATTGACACTTGTTGTGCAGTACAGGAGTGAGGTGAAGGCACCAAATAGATGTAGGAAAAAAATTCCCCTGGCGTTTTGGATTTAACTTTTTTTCGTTGTTGATATAGTGTTGCCCTTATCTGTCAGCCACAAGCTATACGTTACACCTGGAGTATCTTTAAGAGTCACAAGGGAAAGGCTACGTGTAACTTTTCTTTCTTTTTACTTCACGCAGTTCTCTCCGTCTCCAAGTCCTACAGACAATCAGGCTTAAGAAGTTGACTTTTTTTTAGAACAAAGGAGGTGATAAGTAGAAGCAATTAGTAGAACATGTTTTACATAACCCACATGTTTCGTCTACTTGATCTTTTAAGTGGATAAAAGTGCGTGGCATATTTCATTCTTTTCTCTCCACCGCATGCAACGAACTAAAAATTTGCACACACCACCAGACTTGAAATGAAGTGTTGTGTGCTGCTAGTTACTTTACTCATGTACAAGTTGCCTCTGGTTCTTTTTTAACACTTTAACAGACACAACTTTTCTTGACTTCAAACTCGTTATTTCTTTTACTATTTTTGTAAGTTTCAAGTTACGTCTAGCTCTTATTTAACTCCTACAATATTATATAGCACAACTCTCTTTATTTTCTCCTCACTCAACCCTTTACTCAAGCCTGACTGACCACCACATCCCGTACATTAATATTTGTACATTTTCCATTTCCAGACGATCAGAGGCTTGTCCCCTCCACCTGCAATAACCACTGACAAAGGTATGTAGCACAGCCTTCTCCTCCTTCCTTACGCCTCACGCAACCCTCTCACAGCCTCTGTAAACCTCGAGACCTCGGAAAGCAATGTTTTGTCGTGTATTTACTGCCTTAAGCTTCTTACCATTTAAGCCACAATTTCCACGTCTAGTTTTCCTTCAAATAATCATTATAGTCGAGGTGATATAGTATGGATGGCGGTGCGCGCAGTCTTTCCTCTCCTTCCATCTCTTATTCCTCTCACAACTTTGACAGACAGAAGAGGCATCGGCAGTTAAAGTGACTGTCTTATTATTTAATGCCTCAAGACCCTCAAGACCTTGGAAATCAACTTCTTATGAATGTATTTATTGCGCTAAGCTCATTGCTATTTAAGCCACACTTTATACGTCTTGTTCACCTTTAAATATCATAATAGCAGCGGTAGAACAGCCGTTCTTTTCCACCCAACTAAAGCAACTCTCCCACAGTCTTGGGTAACCACGACTAAACTTTGGAAATAATTATTTGGCTGGTGTTAGGAATTGCCTGACGCTGTTAGTACTTAAGCCATAAGTATTAAGGTAACTATTTCATGGCTTTAGTAATAAGAAGTGGATTCTTAAATTTTGTTACTTCTCTCAGATTTTTTCTCGTACATTTTTTTGTTTAATTCTCCTTCACTGTGTTTTTTTTTTCTCTTATCAGTTACGTAATTTTATTTTTATTATTATTTCATGTCTGTCGTGATACGTTATAAAGTCTGAAGTTTTATGTTATTTGTCAGTTGTTTCTCGCATTTTTTCAGTGTAATCAATCCCTTTTCACTTTTCTCTTCACTTGTTATTTTTCATGTTTTTTTTCTTTCTGTATAGATAGTTGTGTATTTCTCTTGGCATCCTTAGTTAATATTGCAGCGTCTCAGATTTACACAAATTCTTCAGCTGTCACGGAAGGCCGTTGATTCTTAAGCCGTAAACAACATTCGCTGTATTTCTTTGCTGTAGAAAATATGTAGTATGTCGTTACGTCATTTATCGGCTCAGTGAACGATCTGGGCATTAGTATCAACCTTCAAGTAACTCTAATTATTTGCGGGAACAGTCCACAGCGTTTTTTGTGTTATCTCGTTATCTTTCTCGGTTAATCTTTTATCTCCAACTCCCTTGAGCTGCCTCGTCCGCTGTGACAGAGATGCGCAAGAAAAACACTCGCCGACTTTTTTCTTAATCACTGAAATATTAAGAAGTACAATCTTCACTTTTTTTCATCCTTTTACTCTCACTCATAAGGCAACACAACTTTAAATTTACTCATGTAACTTTAGTGTTTTCAGTTCACACACAAAAAAAACCACGTGAACACTTATATTCTTCTTATTTTTATTTATTTATTTTCCATTGATTACTTGTATTACAACCTCTCCTCTTTTAAGCGTCCCCTCAACACAAGGACATAGCCCAAAGTCATCATTCTTATTCTCCCAAAACGGACCAGCACTGTCTTCCTTTTAATGTACTTTGCATTAAGTAGCACGGTTCTTGCGCTCATAAATTGCGACTCACGCTGCTACAGACGACCGGAGCATAAAATTAACGCTCATGTGAAGAAGAATTGGTACGCTATGAGGGGAAAAGGGGAGTGTGTAGGACGGCGAGTACTGAGGACGGAAGTACAGGACATAGACGGAAAGAAGAGAGACAGGAAGAGATGTATTGATTACTTTGGTTCATGCACACTCCTCCTCACATAATTATGTGAGGAGGAGTGTGCATGAACCAAAGTAATGATGACGGAAGTACGGTATAAAGGAAAGACAGGGAAACTGAGGGCAAGACTTGGATGGATTGAAGAAAAGAAGACAGAAGAGACGAAAAAATCGAGAAAATATAGAGAGAATAACTGACCAGAGTGGAGAAGGTTCTTACATAATAGCGACACCATTCAACTTGGTATATTAATGCTGAGAAAATGGTTTAACGGTATAATCTAATTCCTTAAATGTTTACCCGCTGCTTCTTTTATTTTTAGCGTAGTCTTTGCTTTCATTAACGTCCACTTGTTAACCCAAAAAAAATAGCGATTTTAATTTAACTAATGGTTTCCTTTATTCCTTAAAAAAATATACGTTTTCACCACGAGTCTTGCTTCACTTCACGTTCAGACTCGACGGAAGGACAATGCTTTTTAGATTACCACTAATATGGATTTAATAACAGTGCTCTAATTTCCCCAAGAAACATGTACAGCCGCGTTGATAACTTGAAAAATACGATACATGTTTTTCCTTCCCGCGCACCACTTCGCTCAAATCATTTACACGCGACTGCAGCTTGGAAATTACTTCTCACATGTTCTTGATTATCTATTGCAAGAGTATAAAAGGAAGGAAGAGAGGGAGGCCGAGGAGGAAGGCAGAACGCACCAGGACGTGCCTGTGCTGCCTTTTTGCGTTGTACCGATAATAGCAGCACTTGTTCAACCTTGTATATTTCATCGGTTTATTCACAACTCTCTCGGATGACCAGAGCTTTTTAGTATGACCTCGTTTTTTCGTAATAATATTATAAATCCACACGATAAATTTATGTACATACATGTACTGTTTTGTTATAACCAGTAGTAGTTCAGACCTGCTATTTTTATGAGTTCAATCACAACTTTTACGGACGGCCACAGCTTTGAAATTTGCTCTTGTTTTCTCGTAATAATATTTTATAATCTTAAAAAAAAGTTCATATGATTCATTTTTTTTTTATATATATACAGTAGCAATTCACACAGCTGTTTTTTTTCATATATTCATTCAAAGTTTTCACAGGCGACAAGAGTTCTGGAATCTAATCTCGATCCTTCGTAATGATATTTGAAATTCACATGCAAAAAATCTTATTCTGCTGCTTTGTTAACTGCAGTAATTCACAGAGCCGTACTTTTATCTGTGTACTTACAGCTCTCACGGCCGGCCAGCGCTTTGAAATTTACTCCTGTTGTGTCGTAATAACGTTATAAATCTTTTAAAAATAGTTCATATGCTCTTTCTTTATATCCAGTAATAAGCATCGCAGCCTTTTAGTTTTTCTTCACGTTGCTCCCAGCTTTCACGGACGGTCGGAGCCTTGAAGTGTAGTACTCTCGTGTGATCGTCATGATATTTCAAGCCCGTAAAACAGTACACGTGCGTTATGTTTTTGGTAAACCTTTCTGGTAATGACTCGCACGGCCTTTGTTTGTCGTCTCTTTGTTCACAGCTTTCACGGACCGCCGCAGCTTTAAAGTTTATTCCCATGCGTTTTAATGATGTTCTGTTCGAAAAAATATTAAACATCAAGTCGTTATTTCCCTCTATTCCTCCTTTTTTCTTAATTACCGTCGCTAATCACAACAGCAATCACAAAAGTTAACTCGTGTGTTCTTAATAATGCAAGTCCACACAAAAGTAACTCAGTCTTTTAATATAATGTTGTCTGAATCCTTACAGCTTCCAATAATTACTTTGTTTTCTCTGAATAATTAACATCAGTTACCTTACAACAACAACAACAACGATAACAACTAACTGACAGGCTTTACTCTATTCCTTCCTTCCTTCCTTTTACTTCATACAATGACACTTTTCTCTTATATTTTCTTTGTCTTCTTACAACAACAACTACACAACTTTTGCTCGTTTCTTTTCTTTGGTCTCACATAGCTCGCTCTTTTCCTTTGCGGTTTTTTTTATCCTTTTTTACAGCTTAAAACAATAACAACAACAACGAAAACGAACATAACAATTATTTCTTTTTATCATTCCTTGCATTTCATAAAACTCACAATTTTTATCCTGTTAATTTTTTTTTTTAACATTCTGATCAACTTACAATAAGAGCAACAAAAACAACAACAACAACGGCAGCATTCAGTACACCAACCTTTTCATATTTTCTTCCTTCTGTCTAACAAACTAACAACTCTTTCGTTATTCCTTTGTGATTATATGTTCAGCCAGACGATATATTTCTCCTCTCTAAATTGTTGATCTTTTATATACATTTTTATGCCTTTCCTTCTTTCTCTCCTCTTTTCACTTAATACCTTCGAAACTGATACTCTTACCCTCTTTCTCGCTCTTTCTCATTTATATTTTTATCTTCTCACTCACTCTCTCACTTTTATATTTTCTTTCAGTCACTTTATTGCGACTTTATTTGCGGCGCCGCCTTGACTTGACCCTCGACTCAGTGTGTCCTGAGCCAGCTGGAGACGCCGTCATCCGCTTACTGCCGACCTCTGACACCCCCCCCCCCTAAACTCTAACCCCTTACTCTTTAGATGCCTTCCCTTACCCTTACTTCTCTCCCCTTACTCCCTCTCCTTTTAATCCTTTACCCTCATTCCTTTCCCCTCACTCCTCTCTCCTTAACTCTTCTCCTCTCCCCTCACTCCTCTCTTCCTCCTCCCCTCACTCCTCTCCCCTTGCTCCTTTTCCCTAACTCATCTCCCCTTAGTCCTCTCCTCTCACTCCTCTTCCTCTACTCCTCTCCCCATTTTCCTCTCTATTCACTCCTCTTTCTTTACCCCTCTCCTCCCCTTTACTCCTTTCCACTTAAGCCCATATTTGCAACACTGGAGTAAGGCTTAACACACAACACAAAAAGAACACTAACGAACACCCACAACTGCTAAGACCTAACGCCAGGACAGAGGCACATCACGCAGCCACACTCTGCGCCACACTAAAGGGTCATACTCCTAAACATTTCGGCCCCCAGGCACACAAGGCTTTCATGGGAGGTGTGTGACCCCTTCATGGGGGTAGTATCATGACCCTGGTGACGGTGTGACGAAGCTTCTGTACCGTGAATATGAAGAAACTAGCTCATGGGAGGTGTGTGAGCCTCTACAGTGTTATAGTAGGATATCAATGTATTATTATTATTTAATATCACCACGAATTAGGCATACAATTGTCAATGGAAAAACCCCACGACAGATAGATCACGCCACCTTATAGGAATGTCGTCCGTCAGTGTTTACCGTCTCAGTTTTGTATACTTAGCACTCCGATGGTGCGTGGAGGTCACCTTGACATACGTGACCAATTGTAACCATTATTTTCCAACCTGTAACTCGCCACTCTTTCACGAGAGTCCGACTGACACACAACGACAGTCGCTCTCGCTCTGTCGCTTCTTGTACATAAAGGCTACGAATATAATTCGCCTTAAGGAAGCTGAAGTCTTAATCAACACACTTTAAACGCCCCCCGACAAGCCCGTTACATTTGGTGGCAGCGGTGGGATGCTTGTAGCTGGCGCCATGTGAGTTGCACGTAGGTGGCGACTTGGGAGATGCTTGTAGCTGGCGCCTTGTGAGTTGCACGTAGGTGGCGACTTGTGAGATGCTTGTAGCTGGCGCCTTGTGAGTTGCACGTAGGTGGCGACTTGTGAGATGCTTGTAGCTGGCGCCTTGTGAGTTGCACGTAGGTGGCGACTTGTGAGATGCTTGTAGCTGGCGCCTTGTGAGTTGCACGTAGGTGGCGACTTGTGAGATGCTTGTAGCTGGCGCCTTGTGAGTTGCACGTAGGTGGCGACTTGTGAGATGCTTGTAGCTGGCGCCTTGTGAGTTGCACGTAGGTGGCGACTTGTGAGATGCTTGTAGCTGGCGCCTTGTGCGTTGCCGCGGACGGCAGGTGCGGTGCCGCGGACGGCAGGTGCGTTGACTCCTTCTTCCCTTGTACGCCTGTCCCCGGAGTTTGGTGGTGAGTTCTCGTGGCTTGGAGGAGAACGAGGTAGCGAAGGCACAGGCGCGGGGTGACCGCTGCCAACCAAATGTAACGGGCTTGTCGGGGGGCGTTTAAAGGGTGTTGATTAAGACTTCAGCTTCCTTAAGGAAGCTTCTGCACCGTGAATATGAAGAAACTAGCCCATGGGAGGTGTGTGAGCCTCTCCATGGGGGTAGTATTATGACCCTGGTGACGGTGTGACGAAGCTTCTGCACCGTGAATATGAAGAAACTAGCTCATGGGAGGTGTGTGAGCCTCTCCATGGGGGTAGTATTATGACCCTGGTGACGGTGTGACGAAGCTTCTGCACCGTGAATATGAAGAAACTAGCTCATGGGAGGTGTGTGAGCCTCTACATGGGGGTAGTATCATGACCCTGGTGACGGTGTGACGAAGCTTCTGCACCGTGAATATGAAGAAACTAGCTCATGTGAACGCGACCAATCTCCACTTCGGCCTTTGGAAGTCGGTGGTGAGAGGTGGAAGCGTCTGAGAACACCGACCTTGATACCGTTTACTTCTTATTCGCTTTCTATTGTTTCCTTACGTCTCTCCACTTTCATCATATCCTGCCTCCTATATATTTATCTTTAGCCTCTTACTCTTTCCTCCGCCTCCGCCTGAACCCGCCACCACCCTTACCATTCCTTCTACTCCATCCACCTCCCTTCCTACCCCATCCACCTCCATCCACAGTACCACTCCCCTTTCTCCCGCTCTCCCTTCCTCTCCCTCCAACACCCTTGACTCCTCCCCTATCCTCATCACCACTCCATCCTCCACTTCCACTTCCAACACGAACTCAACCTCCGCCTCCTCCTCCACCCTTCCCCAACCACCCACTACTATCACCACCAGCACTTCCAAACCCACCTTAGCCCGCGCTCCCTCTTGTACCTCGCGCCCTTCCAGAAGAAATCACAAGACCATTCTACCAGCTGTCACTTGTACGAACCAGACGCTGTTTCCTGGTATGGGCAAACTAACTACTAGAGTCAATTTAGTTGGAGACAGTGTGGTGAGAGGCCAACTTACGGAGTTTTGCGGTCGGAATACGTTGACACGGCAGCGTTTCTGTATCCCCGGAGCCAAACTGGACGATATTGAAACAGCTGTCGATGCAGTTTCAGTAAATGCGAAGAACGACACAGTGTATCTGATCCATGAGGGAACCAACGACCTTCAGTCAACTCAAATTCAGGACCTGTTAGCAAAATACCGTCAAGTCATTCGGAAATACAAGACCAAGTCCCCTCACATCATCGTCTCTGGAATTCTACCGAGAGTCAATACGTTCGCCGGATACAACAACAGTAAAGCGTACGGCGTCAACACTAGTCTAAAGCAGTTATGTAACGATGAAGGCGTAGGGTTCACGAACGCATGGCATCACTTCAACCAGCGCCCAGATTTGTTTTGGGAGGACGGACTCCACTTGAACGAGGTTGGTTCGGCGCGGCTAGGAAGGCTCCTGAACGATGCAGTTGAAAGCTTCTCGAAAAGCTATTAAAAAAACTGGAGGCGTGGGCAAGGCAAAGGCAACCCTTGATCAACCGAACCGTAGCGTCGATGCGGCTTGCAAGAAACTGTGTAACCAACGACGCCTCCGACAAGCGAACTCATTCAATACGACGCGGCCAAACCAGTAGTCACATTTCCATTTTGTACACAAATGCACGCAGTCTATTACCCAAAAAGGACGAAATTAGGGCGTATATTGCAACTGAGAAACCAGATGTGGTAGCCATCACAGAGACTTGGGCCAACTCTGCACATCTAGTATCCGAACTGTCATTTCCCGGGTACGAAAGCTTCCAAAAAAATCGAATGCACAAGAAAGGAGGAGTAATTTGCTACGTAAAAAGTACGCTCCCTGCCATAAAAATAGACAAACAGGACGCAGAGAATTACGACTCCGTCTATGTGGAAATAACTGCGAATAATAAGAAACTAACACTTGCGACCGTATACAGGCCTCCAAAACAACAGGCAGCCGATGACACTGCCTTGTACGAAGAGCTTCACTCTTTAACACAAAGTAAAGAAGCAATAATAATTGGGGACTTTAACTGCCCTAACATGACTGGGGACAAATGACTGGAGATCAAGAGGGTAACAGGCTTATAGAAATGGTGGAGGATTCGTTCCTCACTCAAGTTGTAACTCAACCAACAAGAGAAAACAATCTGCTGGATCTGGTATTAGTAAGCGACCCCGACCTCATTCGCGACTGTGAAGTTGGTGAAAAAATTAACGGTTGCGATCACCACTTAATTCGTTTCAATGTCAACATAAGTCACAAACTCGTAGACAATCCGTCAGTGATACCAGACTACAAAAAAGCAAATTTCAACCTAGCCCGTGAGCTGCTTCCCTCTGCGACCTGGGACCAACTTCACCTAACCGACAATACAATCGACAACGTGTGGAACAACTTCAAAGATAAGCTTTTGGGAGTAGAAAAGGCTACAGTGCCAACGAAACCCAGACGAGTAAATGGTGCCGTAGATCCACCGTGGATGACCAGATAAATAAAAAGGGCGGTAAACTTAAAAAAAGGAATTATAACCTAATGAAAGAGAATGACACGGCCGAAGCCCGTACTCAGTACCACAACAGCCTCAGAGCTTATTCGGAGTAGTAAATGCAACTACGAAAAACAAATAGCGCGTGATATCAAGACAAACTCAAAAAAATTCTTCACATACATCAGATCGAAAAAGAAAGTAAAATCCAATATTGGTCCCCTGACAGACGAGACTGGAGCTGCAACTCAGGACAGTAAACAGATGGCCAGAATCCTCAACAGTAACTTCGCATCCGTATTCACAGTCGAGAACATCGAAACCATGCCCGAGAACCCTGACCCGCCGAGGGGAATCACGCCCCTGAAAATTGACTCAATATGCGACCAAGAAGTGAAAGAGTATTTGGATAAACTCGACACGAACAAGTCAACAGGACCTGACGGTTTGTCCCCGCGGTTATTAAAAGAGCTTAAACAACAAATACTTCAGCCACTCACTAACATATTCAACCAGTCTGTTCAATTGAAAAAGGTCCCGGAAGACTGGAAGATGGCGAACGTAACACCAATTTTCAAAAAAGGAGACAAAAGCGTTGCATTAAACTACAGGCCCATAAGTTTGACATCAGTGGCAGGAAAAATACTCGAAAAGATTATTAGAGACAAACTTGTTAAGTTTCTAGAAGACAATAATGTAATCTCCGACACCCAGCATGGCTTCAGAAACAAGCGCTCCTGCCTAACGAATTTATTAGACTTCTTCCAAGGTATATATAAGAACTGGGATGCCCACATCCCCAGTGATGTTATATACCTGGACTTTCAGAAAGCCTTCGACAAGGTACCGCACGAGCGACTCCTTAAGAAACTGCACTCGGCGGGCATTGGAGCCAATCTGATCGCGTGGATAAGAGATTGGCTCACCGACAGAAAACAACCAGTACTACTCAACGGACAGCCTTCCGATTGGCTTCCAGTCACTAGTGGAGTGCCTCAAGGGTCAGTGCTGAGACCCATTCTCTTCATCATATATATCAACGACCTCGAATCAGGACTGAAATCCACAATATCGAAATTTGCTGATGACACTAAGGTGGGGGGAAAGGCCCTCACAAAGACCGACTGCGAAATCATTCAGAAAGACCTCAATCGCATTATCGAATGGTCGGAAAAATGGCAAATGTCCTTTAATGTTGACAAATGCAAAGTCATGCATATTGGGTCCAGAAATAGTAACCACACATACATCATGAATGGGAGACCTCTGCAAGCGATGCAGGAGGAAAAGGATCTTGGAGTCACTATCAGCAGTGACCTGAAACACGCGAATCACTGTAAAAAAGCATACAACAAAGCCAACACTATGCTCGGGTTCATAGCGAGGAACTTCGAGTGTAAAACGCCAGACGTGATGCTATCCTTGTATAATTCCATGGTAAGACCGCACCTCGAGTATGCAGTACAGTTCTGGTCTCCTAATTACAGAAAGGACATTGATTTACTGGAAAGGATTCAACGACGCGCCACGAAAATGATACCAACCTTAAGGGCTCAACCGTACGAGGAACGACTCAAGCGACTCAATCTCTTTACATTCTAGAACAGACGCCTACGAGGAGATATGATTCAAGTCTTCAAGTATCTGAAAAAATTCAATAACGTCGATTACTCCAATTTCTTTGAATTGCAAACCACCCTAAGAACTAGAAATAACGGTTTACCCATTCAGTCTAGTCGATGTAACACAGACATCGGAAGGAGTTTCTTTTCAAACCGAGTCATCCGTCACTGGAACAATCTTCCTTCAGAAGTAGTAAATGCGAATACTATCAACTCCTTCAAATATAGAATCGACCGTCACTTCGCTGCGTCGGGAGTAAACTGAATATTGAGTTGCTTTCATCTGCTCCTCAATATCGAGGTGCTTTCATCTGCTCCTCAATGTCGAGGTGCTTTCATCTGCTCCTCAATGTCGAGGTGCTTTCATCTGCTCCCCAGGCCCCAAGTGGCTGTCGAGCAGATTAAATCACCAAAGCGGGCAACCTCGTAATGAGCCAATAGGCTTTCTGTTGCCTGCGTTTCCATGTTTCCATGTTTCCTCTTCACCGCTTTCTCCTCTACCACCACCACCACCATACTCCTTCCTCCTCCTCGTCTTCCTCTCCTCTCCCCTCCTCTCCCCTCCTCTCTTCCTCAGCCTACCAAGATCATGAAAGTGGCAAGTGCTTTCCTCAAAAAAGATAATAATGAAAAGAGAATATGCTCTAGTAAAAAAAAAATATTCACTTTTTCTTTGGTAAATTGGTTCGTTTTCACTTTTTTTTTTGCAGCTTTTTTTTTTAGTGCTTTGCTTTCCCCGAACCGTTGCCTGAAATTAATTCCCGAAGCGAGAGTGTTTTCCTGTGTAAATGTGCTGCTTGGGTGCTCTCTCTCTCTCTCATTATCTATGTGTTTATCTATCTCGTTTTCCCAGCATGTATCTATATATTAATATTTCCATATGTTTGAGTGTATCCACCTCTGTTTATCTGCCAATCTCTGTTGTTCTACCTATCTGTCCGTTTATCTACCCAAGTGTCTATCTGCTAATTGTATGCCTATCTATTCATCTGTTTACCTTGCTGTGCATCTTCCTACCCATCTGCCTACCTACATATTTTAACTAACTTCCTACTTGCCTCTGCTTTTCCACCTACCAGCCTACCTATTTACTTGCATCTTTACTTACCTACCTGGCTACCTATATTTTTACCTGCCTACCAACGTACCTACCAACCTATCTATCTTTATATCTGTCTGTCAGTCTATTGACCCAATAGTGTTTGTCCCTGTGACGGTCTTAATATCCAGCAAGTTATTTTAATTGTATTTCTGCCAAACTACCGCTTCATTCCGCACAGGCTCCTCGCACGCTGTTGCCCGGCCGTCTGGCGCTTCTAATGGCTCCTTCCGATTTACGTTTTATCGGAAGGGTGTTGCATGAGGAGGAGGAGGAGGAGGAGGAGGAGGTGGTGGTGGTAACGGAGTTGATGTTATTGAAGGTTGTGAAAAAAAAAAAGATAAGGAACAAAAGGAGATAAAAAAACAAGGAAATAAAAGGAAGGTGATGAAAGAAATTGAGGAGTAAGGTATGACACACACAGAGAGAGAGAGAGAGAGAGAGAGAGAGAGAGAGAGAGAGAGAGAGAGAGAGAGAGAGAGAGAGAGAGAGAGAGAGAGAGAGAGAGAGAGAGAGAAAATTTGTGCGTTTTTTGTTTGTTTTTGTGTTTGTGTGTGTATGTATGGTGTTGTTGTTGTTGTTGTTGTTGTTGTTGTTGTTGTTGTTGTTGTTGTTGTTGTCACAGGGTGCAACTGTTGTGTTCAGGAAGTTTTTTTGTTGGCATTTTTCTTTTCAATATATTTGTTTTTATTTTGTCGAATTTGTTTTGTTATATCAACTTTTTAAAGGGGCTTACTGCCACATTTAGGAGCATGATATTAAGTTCTCTTAGACGGAAAGTGAAAAAGCAAGAGTAATAGTAATATAAAAAATATAGAAAGTCACATGGAAAAAAATGAGAAAGAATGAGGGTTGAATTATAGTGAACGTGAAAGATAACTTGCAAAAACATATTTAACTGAATACGAAGCATATTTACACGTGCTTATTTATACCATCCTAATATCAAAAACGTTCATTCGGTGTCATTGATTATCTTTCACTTTGATAAATCGACTTTTATGTCATATTCCACACGTGACCTGCTCCAAGGCTGATTAACCTTCGTGAAACTGAAGGCAAGAAGCAATTTGACATGTACTTCCCAATCTAGTCGGAATGTCAGAATGGTTCGTCAGGTTTTAGTAATTATCGTTCATCATGGGAAGTCGACTTTTATTTATCTCACTGTACACCTGTTAACCTTGACAGTGATAAAACACGTAAATATTGGTCTGAACTATTTAATCATGTACATAATAAATATATAAAAAAACATCCCGACCGGTACCTTTAATGCAATATCAGAACCTTTATTTCTCAGAACCAAAAAGAAGAAAAATGTTCAGAAATAAATTTGATGGCAATAAAGACACAAATATTGTCCTCACTCAACACTTTTTATTCATATAAACAATAAATATATGGAAAAAAGGAATCCTGCCACGTACCGTTCATACAAAACTAGAACCTCGATTCTCTGAGAGCCGAAAGAGTAAAAAAGTCGTGTGATCCTTTTTATTCCCAGCGTCAACCTGTGTTTCGCGGCAAAATTGTTCTTCTGTTTTGCATTTTTTAGAAACAACGGCTTGTGCCTCGGAGGCCGGAAAAACGACGCATTTTTCTGCCGCCATGAAGGACTGAATGAGTGAATGGGTTAGCGAGAGGAAGGGTGGAGGAGGGGGACGGTAGGGTTGGGAAGGGAAAATGAAGGAGAGGAGAGGAGAGGAGAGGAGAGGGGATGGAAGGGAAGGGAAGGGAAGAGAGGAGGAAGGGAAGGGCTGGAATAACTGATCAGAGAGACAGAGAGGGGGAGGGAAGGGAAGGGAAAGAAAACAAAGGATGAAGGGAAGGGAAAGGAATAAAAGGATGAAAGAAAGGGAAGCGGGAAAGGGAAGGGAATGGAGGAAGGGAAGGATTGGAATTAGTGAATAGGGAGACAGGAAAGGAGGAAGGAAAGAGAAGGGAAATAGGAAGAAAATGAGAAAGGCATTATGGAAAAAGGGTAGGGAAGGGAAAAAGAATCTTAGACATGAGAGGTAGGAAGGGAGAAAAGGATACGAAAGGAGGGAAAGAAAGGGAAAGGAGCGAAGAAAAGAAGGGAGGGAGGAAAAGAAAGGTATATAAGAAAGCGAGGAGAAAAGTGAATAAAGGAAGAATAGATAATGAGAGCAAAATATTGGGAAAAAAGTGAGAGAATAAAGGGTAGTATGTGCAAAAGGGAGAAAGGGAAGAAAAGAAGAACATCTTGGTAGATGGGTGGAGGAAGAGAAGGGCGTCAAAACATAGGAGCAGGTGAAGGAGTGAGAAAGGGAGGTAAGGGAGGAGAGAGAAGTAGTTGGAGGAATGAGGAAAAGGAGGACAGCGAAGTAGGACAGAGGAAAGAACAAATATCTGATAACCAAACAAAAGGAGATGAGAAAGATAAGAGTGGAGGAGGATGGAGAACAAGGGAGAGAAAACGGAGAACAGAGGGAGAGGGAAGAAAGGATGTGTGAGGTGTTACAAAGAGAAGCGAAGAAAGTGAAGGAAAACAAGCAAGAAGGGAAAGGCGGAGGATGGAAAAGTTAAATCGAGTGAAGAAAAAACAAATGTAAGAAGAGAGGGGAAGAAGGAAAGAATAAAGAGTTGGATTGCGAAAGAAAATAAACAAAGGAAGATCAGGCGAGGAGGGAAGAGTTTGATCTGGAGTAAAGGAAAACATAAACAAGGAAGAGAGAAAGAAAGAATAAATAAAGGAAGGATTAGGAAAAGATGGTAAAGGACGAGGGGAGGGAAGTTTACGAGGTCACGAGTGAGGAAAACAAAGGCAGGAAAAGAAGAGACAGTGAAGAAAGAATAAAAAGAAGAATAAGAAAAGAAAAAACAGGAGGAATATAAGTGTAAAAATAAAGTGGTTAATGATCAGAAACGAAAAAGAAGAATGAGAAAATAAGTAAGAAGAATAAGGAATGATGATGATGATGATGGTGACGATGATGATACTGATGATGAAAAACCACTTTTGTTTTGGGAAGATTATATATTTTTTTTTATAAACGTAAAAAGAGAGGCAACTGATGATATTGATGGTGATGATGACGAAGAAAAAGAAGGAAGTGATAAAATAACATACAAATATCTAAATATGTATATCACTGTTACGGAAATACTTGTTTGAATAGAACGAAAATGCAGACAAAGGTATAACTGATAATGATGATTGAGAGAGAGAGAGAGAGAGAGAGAGAGAGAGCAGTAATGCATTATATACAAAACTCACAACTTAAGAAAATATTTTGCTGCATAAACGGAGAGACGAGAAATAATTATTGATAATGGCGGTGATGACAAAGGAGAGGAGAAAGAGAACGAAGGAAGGAAGGAAGGAAGAAATTCGAGATATTACGGAAGTTTGAGAAAGACGTTGCCCAGTAATTATAAAGACGAAAAATACTAAAAGTGACGGTGATGATTATGATAATGAGAGAGGGAGAGAGAGGCGGAGGAAGAGGGCAGGAAAGAAACACACGAAAATGTGGATGAGGAAGACATGGAGAAGAAGAAATAAGAGGATGAGAAGGATGAAAAAGAGGGAGAAGAGGAGGATATAGATATGGAGGAAAAAGAGAAAGAAGATGTGAAGATAAGGATTGCAAGAATGAAGATGAGAAAGAGAAAGAGTAGTAAGATGAGAAAGACGAAAAAGAGTAAGATGAGAAAGGAAAATAATATAACAAATATAGGGAGGCGGTTGCCGAGTGGTCAGTGTGCCAGCGTGGTGAGCCCGTGGACCTGTGTTCGAGTCTCACCGAAACTCGCTGATTTTTCAAATCATTGCCGAGTGGCGGATGATTACCCACATGCTGCCCAGAAGAAAATCATCAGGATGTAGAAAGAAACAATGAAGATGAGTGAAAGTGGAAGAGGAGGAAGACGAAAACGAAAAGTATGGCTGGCTGCTGATGAGAAAGGGGAGCAGGACTAAATGAAAAAGAATATTATGAGATGAAAATAATACAGTGGAAAGAAGATGAATGATATAAACGAAAAGAAATAAGCAGTCTTCCATCAATTCATATTATTTCACTCCTTCCCTTAAATACCAATCATTTTCCCATTTCCTCTTCCCCAACTTGTATCTCCCTCTGATCGTTCTTTTCCTTCATCCCCGCCCTCTTCTGCATACCTTCTTCCTCTTCCCTTCCTCTCCTCTTCTGCAGTACGATTCTCTGTCCTCCTTTTTTTAGTATTCCATGCCTATAACTCTCTCTCTCTCTCTCTCTCTCTGCGTGTGATTTGGCTGTTTTCAAGTGTTCTACGTGGGTTCAAGTGTTTCAAGTGTATTGTGTTTCCAGTGCTTTTCGTGTGATTTGATTGTTTCCATGTGCTCTACGTGGGTTTCAGAGTGTTTTGAGGTGCTGTATTAATGTGTTTCCGGTGTTTTGCGAGTGACTTGAGGGTGTTTGGTCGCTTGTGCTTGAGTTTCTGAGTGTTTCGTGTGTTCCAGAGTGTGTTGTTGTGTTCCCAAGTGTTTTAAAAGGTGATTTGGGTGTATCAACAACTCACCCTTTGAATTCCCTGAGGATTCAATCTGCCTAGATGATTCTCAACCAGGGGTAAATTTACCCCTTGGGAGTAAAAAAAATAAATGGTATGGGGTAAATAACTGCAATAATTGTGTATGAATGAATATATATTTTTTTTTTTGTGATATGAATGGCCTGTATAATTTCTCTATCAAAGTATAATATATTTTGTGCAAAAGGTAAATAATAGATATGTTTTCCTATCTTCTAATTTTCAGTGCCTTTATGATGGCAATGATTTTTTTGTAAGGGCGTAAACGATGAAATAGATCAGGTAGAGGGGGTGAATTATGGAGGAAGGTTGAGAATCCCTGCTAGGGGGATTACCCCTTCCTACTCCTCCCTCACCTCCACATATTTCTAAGCCCTCCCCCCCTCACTCACCTTACCTCACATCCTATTTACCCATCCCTTCACCCACCTTACCTCGCCTCTTTCTTAACCCTTCTTGATCTCACACACCTCACTCACCTCACATCCCTTCCTACTCCTCCTCTCTCCCACTTTACCCCCTTTCTCAAACTCCCTCTCACTCACCCTCCTTGATCTCACACACCTCACTTTCCCTCTTTACTCACCTCACATCCCTTCTCCTCCTCTCTCTCACTCTTCCCACATTACTAAACTACCTCTACCCCTTGTCCCCTTCACTCTGTGTTTTTATCTCTTTCATTTCAGCTAAGATGGCGCCTAAGAAGTGCAGTACTTGTAACGGTAGCTTCTCAGCTCACTTTTTTACAGAGCGTTCTGCTGTCTGTCGACTGTGTCTCTCCAGGCAACATCTCGAGACAAGACTGCAGGAGCAGGAAGAGAAGATGGAAGAAGGCCAGAATAAAATAATAGAGCTTTCTCTCACCAGGCAGCATCTTGAGACAAGCCTGCAGGAGCAAGAAGAGAAGATGGAAGCAGGTCAGAATAAAATAATAGAGCTTTCTCGCACTGTTGCCTCCTTGCAGGAATTTATTCAGGCTAACGTTGCTGTGGTGCCAAACCCTTCTCCAACCGCCCCCTTGCCCTCAGCGGTACCGTCGACACCAGCGGCCAACACCACGCAACGGGAGGATGCTAGTGGCACCGCCCATGATGGCTTCACCGTCGTGAATAGAGGAGCCAAACCAGCCAGACAAGCGATTTATCCTGTTCATTACTTCAACAGGTTTGCCATTCTGGAGGAGGAGGACGAGCAGGAGAGCACCTTCCTGGTGGGTGACTCCATGATTCGCCAGCAGGTCGTTAAGTTCTGCGGCAGTGTTCCTCGTCGAAGACGGAACTATTGCTATCCTGGTGCTGGGATCGACGATATAACTGCTGCTCTTGAAGAGATCTCCTCCCAGGCTACTAATGATTCACTGTTTGTTATTCACACAGGTACGAACGACGTCACCACGACCCGGTCTAAGGAACTCCTGGAGAAGTACCGTAGGCTCATCCAGCAGTATAAGTCTAAATCCCTTAACATTTTGATTTCAGGACTTCTACCACGGACTTGGGCGGAGAGCGACTTTTTCAGTAAGGCCTTCAGCCTAAACAACCGCTTACAGACTCTTTGTAGGGAGCTTGACGTGGAGTTCTTCAACGCATGGGACAATTTCTATGGACAAAGTGAGCTCTTCCACAGGGACGGATTGCACCTGTCTCCCATCGGGGCAGCCAGATTCGGAAGGCTCCTCAACGACGCAATACGTGTCATCCGAGCAAAAAACGAGTCACAGCCACGTCCCTTCACCCCGCCCGTGTAAATAGATGCCGTGCATCGCAACAAACCCGAAACCGTGATTCCGCAAGTACCACCACCTCTATTACCAAGCCTCTAGATAACTTAAAAATCCTTAGTTTCGATGCGCGTAGCCTAAGAAACAAATTTGATGAACTAAGATGTCTTGCTCTAACAGAAAATTTTGACATAATTGCTATAACCGAAACATTTGTCGACACCACAAATATTGATTTAAGTTCCGAATACAATATAGATGGCTACAGACTCTTCAACAGAGATCGTGTAAACCGTAGAGGCGGTGGCGTCGCCCTTTACGTCAAAAGCTATTTGCAACCCACTGACAAAACACCGGGAAACAGTAACGTTGAACATTTGTGCGTGCGAATAAACATTGCAAAAGTCAATTTAAATATATCTGTCACCTACAGACCTCCCGGGCAATCACTCGATGACGACCTTGAAATGTACAGCGTCTTAAGACAGTCACTTAATAACAACGACTCACTGATATTAGGAGACTTTAACCTCCCCCATATCGACTGGGCGACACTGTCAGGTACAGAAGGCGAGTCACATAGAATGATCGAATTTCTAGAAGAAAATTATCTAAGCCAAATGGTTTCTGAGCCAACTCGACAAAATAATATACTCGACCTTGTAATAACGACCCAAGATAACCTAGTCAGTAATATCACGGTAGGAGAACACCTCGGTTCTTGCGATCATAAATTAGTGCGCGTCGACATTAGAGCTCAATCATCAGTGACTGAAAATAAAGTAAAGGTGCCCAATTTCAAAAGAGCTAACTTCGTAAAAATCCGACAAAAACTAACAGAAATACAACTATCAGATGACGGCAACGTAGATGAAGCCTGGCTAAGCCTTAAACATCACTTACTCACTCAGCAGAACACATTCGTCCCCTTGTGCGAGAAGCGAATTAACACTAATAAATGCCCACCGTGGTTTAATAGCGAAATTAAACAATCAGTCAATGAGAGAAAATTGTTTTACAGGTTAAAGAAAGAACAAAGCATGCCCGAAAACATTAGACTTTATAATGATGCCAGGCGACGAGTAAAAAGACTAGTCACTAGTAGGTCAGGCAAAGCGTAGATATGAAGAAAATATTGCAGCCAACTGTAAAAATAATCCGAAATCTTTCTTCAGTTACATAAACAACAGAAAGGCGATCAAAAGTGGTATTGGACCTTTAACAAACAGCGACGGTGCACTAGTGACTGACAGCCAACACATTGCAAACCTCTTAAACAATTACTTTTCCTCGGTGTTTAATACTAACAGTCATCCTCTCGCTACCACCAACACCAGTACTATTGTAAATCTCGAGCATGCATTGCCTAATTTTGAAATAACAACCGATGAAGTCCTTAAAGCTCTCCATTCACTTAAAACAAATAAAAGTCCCGGACCCGAAAAAGTATATCCTATACTGCTTAAAGAAACAAAGAGCGAAATACCCTCCTCCCTCACTACCGTATTCAAAATGTCCTTGCGACAAGGCATTGTCCCTTCGGATTGGAAAAAGATTAACGTGACACCGATTTTTAAGAAAGGAGACAAACAAAAATACCAAGTAACTACCGACCCATTAGTCTAACTTCAATTGTAGGTAAGCTACTCGAGAGCATAATTAGAGATAAAATTGTGAGTTACCTCGAAAGCCACTCATTAATTGGGAATTCACAACATGGCTTCCGTAACAAAAGATCCTGCCTGTCAAACCTACTGACCTTTTATAACGATCTCTTCTCAATTTGTGACGTAACTAAATCAGTGGACGTAGTCTATCCTGATTTCCAGAAAGCGTTTGATAAAGTCCCACGTCATAAATTACTTTATAAATTAAAGCAAATAGGCATTGACGGTCAAGTAAACCAATGGATCGCGAATTGGTTGAGCAACAGACAACAAAGAGTTGTGATTGACGGATTTAACTCAGAGTGGGCGCCGGTCACTAGTGGCGTCCCTCAAGGCTCGGTTCCTGGCCCAGTGCTCTTCATTATTTACATCAACGACGTGGATGTTGGACTCAATAATCGCATTAGTAAATTTGCAAAAGACACAAAGATTGGTAACTCGGTTCTCACTGACGAAGACAGGCAAAGCCTCCAAGAGGATTTGCAAAAAATTTCAGCTTGGTCGGATAAATGGGAGATGCCCTTTAACGTAGACAAGTGCCAGGTCCTTCAAGTTGGAACAAAAAATAAGAAGTTCGATTACAAAATACGCGGCGTTAAACTCACAAGCGTTCAATGCGTTAAGGACCTGGGGATTAAAATCGCGTCAAACCTCAAATTCTCACATCAATGCACCGATGCAGCAAAT